>NC_054371.1:208546990-208779490 GCF_017654675.1 Xenopus laevis | reverse complement strand
GTCCTGATACTGTGACACATTTTGGGTCATTGTTCTCTTGTTATTACCAAGACCAAAATATTGAAGATAACACTTTTACCAAGTGGAGCAGTCACCCTTTGTTGGTGGATACAAGCTGGGAGATAAATGGGATTGAGGATGGAAGTTTAACCAATTTTATTACCCATAGAGGAATAATTGCCCTAAAATATTGGCATCTCATTAAATTCTCTTTAAATTAGTTAACTTTAATATTTTATGAATTATTTACTCGCTGGCTAGTTGGAATTGGCTCTCTGCATACAGGTATCTTGGGTTTAGGGCTGCGTCATTTTAAAGAAACACATGTTACAGCTTTGATTTTTAGAATTCACATTACAAGCAAGGGGCACAGAAAGTAATTAATAAATGTATATATATAATGAGCAAAGCAGACTTAAACGAAATATCTTCTGTTTGCAGGAATATCCATTTATCCTGGATGCCTTCCAAAGAGAAGCAATTCTGTGTATCGACAACAACCAGTCTGTCCTGGTGTCCGCTCACACATCTGCTGGGAAAACTGTTTGTGCTGAGTAGGTTTTTTGTTTCCATAATTCATTATAATTCAATGTGCAGTCACCTTGGTTACTATTCCCTTTCTCTTGCAGTGTGTGTGTATGTGTATATACACTTGAGTTAAGAAGATATAAATTATAGAAAGATCCGTTATCCGGAAAACCCCAGGTCCCAAGCATTCTGCAAAACAGATCCTATATCTATATATAGGTATACGTTCTGTTATCCAGAATGTTCGGAACCTGGGGTTTTCCGGATAACGGATCTTTCCATAAATTGGATCTTCTTACCTTAAGTCTACTAGAAAATCATGTAAACATTAAATAAACACAAGAGGCTGGTTTTGCCTCCAATAAGGATTCATTATATCTTAGTTGGATCAAGTACAATGTACTCTTTTATTACAGAGAAAAAGAAAATAATTTTTTTAAAAATTGGATTATTTGCATAAAATGGGGTCTATGGGAGACCATTCCATAATTTGGAGCTTTCTGGATAACGGGTTTCCAGATAACGGATCCCATACCTGTATATAGTAGATGTCATAGTATTGCAGTGGTCGTGCTACATATATAATATAAACTAAATAACCACAATGTGGTCTGTGCCATTGTATTGCTAATAAAGACATTTTATATCCCATAACACTTGGCAGTGCTGTCCAACTCATTAAGTTTACAAGTGCCTAAATCCTTATCGACGACCGCTGGGAAATACGGATTACATACAACTAGAGTTAACATGTCAAGATAGCGTTGAAAAATAATATAGAAAATGCCATATTATCTGGAGCAAATTATTAATAACTCTTTACAGTTTCATCCCATTAATTTCTGGCTTTTCTGCTCTTTTCCAGATATGCGATTGCCCTGGCTCTGCGTGAAAAACAGCGTGTTATTTTCACTAGTCCTATCAAAGCCCTTAGCAACCAGAAATACAGAGAAATGTACGAAGAATTCCAAGATGTTGGATTAATGACCGGAGATGTCACCATCAACCCTACGGCCTCCTGCCTGGTCATGACAACTGAGGTGCGTTTGATTTGCTTAGCTACAGTCCCCGCATTCTCATTATTGAAAAACTATTTTTTTGCCTTTTTTTCCCCATTGTAGATTTTGCGCAGCATGTTATACAGAGGATCTGAAGTCATGCGTGAAGTGGCCTGGGTTATTTTTGATGAGATTCATTACATGAGAGATGCAGGTATAGATCAGTGTTGCATGCTTCTAATTTTCATTATTTATTTTTTTAATATTTTAAAAAAAAATTTATAATTATTTGCCTTTTTCTCCTACTCTTTCCAGCTTTCAAATGGGCGTCGCTGACCCCATCTATAAAGCAAATGCTCTGTAAGGCTACAAATGTATTGTTATTGCTAATTTTTATTTCTCATATTTCTAGTAGGGTCCTCTCCTATTCACATTCCAGTTTCTTTTTCTTTTTTCTTTTTTTTTTTTTTTCTTTTCTTTTTTTACAAAACATTTTAGAAAATAGGGATACAGAAAATAAAAAGGTTGGGGGTAGGAAAAGAATTCCAGTTTCATATTCAAATCAATGCATGGTTGCTAGGGAAATTTGGGCCCTAGCTACCAGATTATTAATAATAGAAACTGAAAAGCTGCTACATAAAACGCTAAATAACTCAAAAAATACAAATAATACAAATTAAAACTAATTGCAAATTGTCTCCGAATATCTCTCTCTACATCATACTAAAAGTTAACTCAAAGGTGAATAACCCCTTTAAGGGAGGTTATATAATAAAAGGTGCTAAGTTTGGCCAGGATCAGTAATCCATACCAAACAATCAGCAGGTAGCATTTACTAGTCACCTATTTAAAAGAAAACCTCTTATTGGATGCTATGGGTTTCTGTTCCTGGGCAAACTTTGTGTATGTGTGCTTGTGTACTTTATACATTGTAAGATTATACAGTGCAGGTTATGACTGGTATTCAAAATAGGCCCTGGCATTTCACATACAGAGAGGCCCAAACAGCCTCCCACCAGCCCACTGAATAGTGATTCTTTATGGCTTTGGCCAGAACCCACAGATTGCCAGTCCTGGTACAGTGCTATATATCCTTGTACAGGCATGGGATCCATTATGCAGGAAACCCGTTGTCCAGAAAGCTCTGAATTACAGAAAGGCTGACTTAATTTTATCCAAATAATACAAATTTTTAAAAATAATTTCCCTTTTCTCTGTAATAATAAAACATTACCTTGTATCTGATCCAGACTAAGATATAATTCATTCCTATTTGAAGCATAACCAGTTTATTGCTGAAATGATTTTCTAGTAGACTTAAGGTATGAAGATCTGAATTACAGAGAGATGCATTCTCCGGAATACCGCAGGTCCAGAGCGTTCTGGATAAAGGGTCGCATACCTATAGTGGTGCATAGATTTATGCATGCATAAGTACTTGAGTGTGTCACTTAGTCAAAAGGTTCGCCCTCACCATAGAAGTGTATGATTACTATGCAAGGCTTATGTTTTCACAGAAAGAGGAGTAGTCTGGGAGGAGACCATTATACTTTTGCCAGATAATGTGCACTACGTGTTCCTGTCGGCCACTATACCAAATGCACGGCAGTTTGCCGAATGGATCTGTCACCTCCATAAACAGGTACTTACATGAGCATATTGTAACTAATTTGCATTCGATTCTCAACTCGGTTATAGGTTTTGTTTTCATGCAGCTGGATGCCTTCCTACAGCTTCCATCAGCCTTTTGTGATGTCCGTAGTTCCACAACTTCTGCACATTGCTCAGCCCTGACTTGGGGTATCCTCCTGAGTAATGGTTAAAGGGACATTGATTTTAATAAGAAATTGGTAAAATATGGGTCTCTGTCTGGTCAGGAGTTGAACCAGGGTGTTGTCTTGCCCCTTGTGCATAGAATTTTTAAGCAAGCAGGACCGACGTTTATTCTTGGATAATTCATTGCCATTCTTGTTCTCATACTAGTGTCTCAGTCAATGCTGTTGCTGAAATTCCAAAATAGAAAGCTGCAAAGCAATACGTGAAATTAAAAAAAAAAAAATTACAACTGAAACCAAATTGCTAATTTCTATGAAGTTTTTTTCATGTTAAATTTATTTTAAGTTGAACTTAAGTAACAACCAGATCTCTGGATACACAGCTACTTACACTGTAGTGTTTGTTCACTCATTCTTCCATGGAGTAACATAGGTAATATTTCTAAAACATTACTTTTTTTGTGTTTGTTTTTAGCCTTGTCACGTCATCTACACAGACTATCGACCCACTCCTCTGCAACATTACATCTTTCCAGCAGGGGGAGATGGACTCCATCTTGTCGTGGATGAAAATGTAAGCTACCTTTTATAAACCGTAAATGACAAAATTTGTACATGATATTGGTCTAAAGCAGAGTACTTTCTCGATTAGTGGTTTTTATGTTTGCTACCATCCAATTTAGATTTGAAATAAGCAAGTCTGTATGCAGCCAGTGTCTGTTGACTGTTTTATTGCTTCACTGGATCAGTCAGCACATTGGCCCATGTATAGGCCCAAACACATTCCAATCAATATCTGATCAGCGTTTGTTCAGCTGTTGATGGAAATGAACAGAGAATGGAGTTGGTTCAAGTATGTGGTTATTGGTATATCATTAGTTCCCTCAGTGATCCATTGTTTCACGCCTTACATTTCAGCCATCATGTTAAGTTCAGAGCAAAGCTCTAAAACATATCCCTCAATTGATCATGTGAATGTGATGGGGAACTTGGATTGAAAAGTCCCCTTGGGCAGGGGCTGAAGTGAATGATGTATACTCTCTGTGCAATATGTAGACGCTAGAGTGCTGCAGCGTGTCGGGTAACTGCGGGTTACCAGTAAAAACCTGCGGGTTGTGGGTAGAAGTTCCAGGTGCGGGGTATAGAAGCGGTTCGGCAGCTTTTAGGGTCGGACTGTGGGTCTTCTCAATAGCGACTTTTACTCCTTTTTTCTGATCACGCCTACTTCCGATACTGTCATTTCCAGTTTACAATGACAGCACTTCCTGATTCTTTATGGTCAGCGGGTCCGGGTTGCGGATATAAGGTACATGCGGGTCGGGTAGCTGGTCCAAGCGGGTAGGAATGCAGGTTGCGGGTACGGGTTCCAAAAAATGCACCCACGCAGTACTCTAGTAGACTCTGTAAAAATGAATAATCTAATTCACATAACAGGTGCCATTTAGCAAGCCCAGGTGAAAGAGCACAACTGTCTACATCATTCTAACTGGAAATTGTAAAATTTATTTTTATCTGCGCTAATGATGCTGGATATTTAGTATCCTTTGTTACTGGGCAAATTGGCCAAATTCACCTGCTTACCCCTCATTTTAAATTAAAAAAAAAAACAAAAAAAAAATTTCCCCTTGGTTGGCAAGACCTTGCAGCAAGTTCGCTTCTGATACCGTGTCTGTGCTAATCCAAAGTAGAGAAGAAGCGCACCAATTCAGCTAGGCAATGCCTTTAGCACATTTATTTGCAGAAGTATTGAATGCACAGTTGCCTAGCTGAATTGGTGTGCTTCTTCCCTACTTTGGATTGTTGCAGTGTTGGGCTTGAAAGCGGCCTGGGATATGGATGCACCCGGTAATATGAAGTAAGTGGTGTGCGGCAAATTCAAAAGTATTGCTGAACCTTGTCTGTGCTCACATGTCTGACCATATGTTGCTTTACATTTGTTTGTGCTGCTCAGCAGGTTAGCTCATATACTTTACAAGTAATATGGGGGGTGCATGTTTTTGCTCTCTGCACTGTTTTTCAAGCCATGATGTAAATTACTGAGGTTTGACAGCTTTAACTGTCCAACAGAGTTTGCTGTTTATAGGTTTGCAGGTTTATATGATGCCGTAAAAATAACTTGTAAAACTTAATTTACATTTCAGATGTAGCATAGCGCCTTGTATTTCAATACTGATCCATTTGGAGGCAGTTATACCTTTAAAATTGTATCCTACCCTTTTGGGTCTGTTTGTTTGGTCGCTGTTATTTTTCCTGATGATTTAGGCAGAAGCCACTCTGGGCAGATTTCCAGCAGCTTGTGGGACATGTTGCTCTTTGTGGAACAAGCTAAAATATTCATGTGAAGTTAGTGGGTTGAATCTTCTTTGCAGCGCTTGTGTCTCTGATTAGAGCTGCTCAGTATGGCTTGTATGTGACGCCTATTTAGATTCATGCGATTATTGCCAGCCATTTGTAATGAGACTGCCAGGCAAAATCTGTTTGTTGTCTAATTTATTAACGACATAGTGAGGGTTATTTATCAACACTGGGCAAATTTGCCCATGGGCAGTAACCCATGGCAACCAATCAGATTGCTGCATTCATTGTTCTACTTGCAGCTGGCTTTAAAAAGCTAATCATTGATTGGTTGCTATAGGTAACTGCCCATGGGCAAATTTGCCCAGTGTTGATAAATGAGCCCCAGTGTGCTTTTTTTTTTTTTTTTTTTTTTTTTTTGATGAAAATGAAAATTTAATATAAGCTTCATCATACTGAAATATGAAACTTTCAAAATAAAATCAATTAAAGAATTTGTACTGTTTCTGAAATAATAAAGTTCATCTTCACTGTCTCAGCATCTGTTTCTCTTCATTCTGTCTTCATGCAGGAGTTGGGTGTCAGATATCCATTGACAGTTAGATCCAATATATCTTCTAGGGGGGCTCCTTTTGCCTAGAAGATGTATTAGAGATCACTCTATTAAAAAAGATCAGGAATCATGTCTCTACATGCAGGATTTGTGCAAAAGGCAGTTATTTTGTTTGATTTTGTTTGTACTGGAATCAGTTATTTGAGTGAGCTCTAATTCATCTGCTAGGAAAGGGAGTCCCCCTATAAGATATATTGGATCTAATCTGACACCCAACTGCTGCATGAAGAAAGACAGAAGAGAAACATATGCTGACCGGGAATAGGGAAGATAAAAAAATAATTATTTCAGAAACAATGCAGAATATTTAATTGATTATATTTACAAAGTTCAGTTTGCTGCAGTTTATATAAAATGTTCATTTTCGCGATAGTTCCCCTTTATGGTGGCTTTCACTAATTTACAGGCACATATGTCATGCATAGAAGCCCGGACTGATGCTAAGCAAATTCAGGAAAAGTGTCTCCACATAAAACATTAATATAATTCAACAAATCATCACACTTTTGTCCCTCCAAGCAACTGGTATATCACTCATACCTAACTCGGAGTGCATGGAACATCACTCCCCTCAAGGCACAAGACATTTTGGCCATTTATTTCTGCTGGGAGGTAGGTGGGCAAGAGGAGTCGCATACTGCCTACTGTGGACAGCTTAAAAACTATGTAGGTCACACTTTACGCACAAAACACAAATTTCTCCCCAGCAAACTTTTTAATCCAATATTCCACGGGAAAAAATAAACATTTACTTACTTTACCTACAGGAATCTCTTTTTAGCTGGCAGCAAGCATCCTAATGCTTAGCTAGCAAACCTAAAGTCAGATGACTGCATTTATGCATTGGCTTACTACTTTAACCATTAACCAAGTCAATATATAAAACATTAGATCAGGCTTGAATATATAAACATGATATTAGCATTAACCCAAGGCAGTGTATAAAATATCCAGTGATAAATCATTGTATAATTCCCCTGACAGAATATAATAATCTTAAAAGATATTCTGAGCATCAGAACACACCATATCATGATGGAATTCTAATGAGCTAGCCCCAAATAAGATAATTATGCATTCAATGATATTATTCTCCAGACAACATAATTTGGTTTGATGATTGCGCTATGGGGATTAGTCATCTAAGAATTAACCCGACACCAGTACATATGCCACTGTGATTTCACTCTGAACATTAAGGGTAAGGCCACACTAAGCGATAGCGCGGCGATTTGACTCGCCGCGACTATTCGCCGCGACTTTTAATCCTCAATCGCTGGCGAAACTTTGGCGCTGGCGTCTATGGGAAATCGCACAAAATCGCCAGCGTAAAAACACACGCGGCGATCTTTTTTCTATTGTCGCTCGAAATCGCCTAGCGAGGCGATTTCGAGCGACAATAGAAAAAAGATCGCCGCGTGTGTTTTTACGCAGCGATTCCCCATAGACGCCAGCGCCAAAGTTTCGCCAGCGATTGAGGATTAAAAGTCGCGGCGAATAGTCGCGGCGAGTCAAATCGCCGCGCTATCGCTTAGTGTGGCCTTACCCTCAGCATCATCATGTCTGGCAATGGCCGTCTGAGAATTGTGATCCTAATTGTTCTTGCTGTTTTCCACATCCCTTCCTATGGGTACGTTTTGTGGTGAAGTCAGACTTCAGCATTGGAAACAGCATTCCCTCATCAGAACAGCTGGCCGAGGGCACGGAGTGAAGGCTGAGTTTACCAGGGCTAAAGAGAAAATAAATGAGTCTGGCATTGATGGCTGGAATATTAATTCTGGTTTGGATATGGATGAGAGAATATGGTTAAAATGAATTGAAAGCCATGAATTCTGAAATTGGAACTTAACGGCTGTAGGGTTGAAGTATTTAAGATTAAATTAAATAGCATCATGGCTGGAGTTTGGGACTGCATTGCCCATAATCTGAGTTTCTGTTGTTCATTGACACACACAAATCTTATTCACATTGGCGCACAAATTTTATTCACACTGACGCACAAATATTATTCACACTGGCACTCGCATGTGAACTCTGACACTGATATATGCAAACAGTGTTCTTCCAAAAAGCACAAAGTCATAAAAGCACATTAACTTGCGCAAAGATATTCTTTCAAAAGACACAATTATTCCTTTACTTACTCGCCTATAAATTTTAACAACACCGTTATTCTGTCGCACAGGCACAACTATGCACTTGTACAGACACATACACACACAATTGCACTCATACACTCTGACAACCTTTTTATTTTTTTATTGTTTTTTTGTCTCACAACCATTTATTCTTACTTCAAAACACAAAGTGTTGTCATGTTTTATAAACAGACACATTGGTATATGTGGTCAACACCTGCATCTCCTGGAATGGCCCAGTCCTTAATCCTTCTGTTGCCTTCCCTCTCACTGATAAATATCCTTGTTTTGTTATTCCATTATTCATTTTTATCTAGTTTATGTTGCCTTCAACATTTAAATAAATTTGTTGGGAAAGAAATTGCTCATGAAGGCAAATGCTAGCGACATATTTTTGCTCCTGGGGAAGGTTTCCTACTTGTCCTGTTCCAGAGAAACAGGGACAGATGTTAACCTTACTGTAAACCGTTCATCAGTAGCAATGGTTTAGGTAAGTGCCACACAGGTGCTAAAATCTACCGGCTTAAATGCACAGGTGAAAATCAGCCCCTACACAGCATTAGTTTCCTCTTCTGCCTGCAGAACCGTTGTCTGCTCAGAGGCAGGAACACCTGGCTGATTTAGAAACACTGCATTCTCGTCTCAGAATCAGCAGCTTCTGAATGTTGTCCTTCATTTAACTATGTTAATTTCTTAAATGTTTCTTTAAGGGAGACTTCAGGGAAGATAACTTTAATACAGCAATGCAGGTCCTGAGAGATGCAGGGGATTCTGCTAAAGGAGACCAGAAAGGTCGCAAAGGAGGAACAAAAGGTAAAGGAGCCATGTTTTAAATAATATACAAGTATGTACAATATAAATGCACATGCACAGGAACACATTGATTCTTTGTATGAACTATATAATATGTTTTCCTTCTAGGTCCTTCTAATGTATTCAAGATTGTCAAGATGATCATGGAGAGAAACTTCCAACCTGTTATCATCTTTAGCTTCAGCAAGAAGGACTGTGAGGCCTATGCGTTGCAAATGTCTAAACTGGATTTTAATACAGGTATTGCAAAATAAGGCAGCAGGTATAACATTCCCACTCCCAGCTTCTAGGTTTGCTTATATATATATTTTTTTTTCTTGCCCACAGATGAAGAGAAAAAGATGGTTGAAGAAGTATTTAATAATGCAATTGACTGTCTCTCTGATGAAGATAAGAAGCTCCCACAGGTCAGTTTATCTCTAAATATAAGTTATAAGATAAGTATATTGTAGCAGGTATGTGATCAAGACCAGTGTCATTTGAAAATCCTTATTAGCCCTGTTAGCTGGAAGAAGTAATAGAAACTGATTGCATTCACTCAGCCGTTGGGTGGGAGGTTCCTTTGGGCTGCTGCCATAGGTGGTGGTAGCCCCTGGGTTCTACTGCATTGTGTTTTGAGTAACATTTTTAAATTATTACACGGAACTCTTTTGTCACTGTGTATAATACATTTATCTTGATCACAATACAGGTTGAACACGTACTGCCCCTTCTTAAGCGAGGCATTGGGATTCATCACGGTGGGCTACTTCCTATACTGAAGGAGACCATTGAGATCCTTTTCTCAGAAGGCCTGCTCAAGGTAATCTTAAAGCGAACATCCTATGCTGAAATCACCTTTATTAAATGGATAAGGTTAATTTTTAAAGAACAATGAACCCCTGTTTTATATACATCACCATTCAATTAGTATCCCCTTGCTCTCCCAGGCTGCTAGATTTATTTTCACATATACAGTTTTTAAAAGCAGTAACATAGTTCTTTTCCTAAGTCTGTCCCGTCTGCCGTTTTTGAAGTAGCTACGTCATGACGAGCGACCATTTAGATGAACGGTGCATGCACGACAATTCCCTGCCCGCTCACTTGCGTATCACAGTTTGACATGCGATGTTGTCCATTTTTGTAGGTGAGCGCTCCTTTGCAGTTCTTTCAAAGCTCGCTCATTAGTAATTTTAAAAGCCCATGAGCTACCTCATAGTCTCATCAACTGCACATGCCAATGGGTCTTTTTGCGGAAGGGTTGAATCCTGGGTATTTCTGTTACGGAAAGTAGTGGTTTTTTTTTTTTTCTACACTAAAGCTGACTAACAGGCAAAAGGATTTAAATAGAATGCACTTAAGTGAAAGGATCAACTATGGCTCTCGCACACCCTTAGTAAATTAGAGTAACGACACCTGGTGCACGAAGGTAGAGGATCGGCCGCCTCCCAAACAGTCCAGCAGAAAGAATCCCAAGGCACACAGGATAATTGCAAGCAAGCTGCCTTGCGTGTTTATTGCGAAATGCAACGTTTCGGGGTCACGCCCCTTTCTCAAGCATCAAGAAAGGGGCGTGACCCCGAAACGTTGCATTTCGCAATAAACACGCAAGGCAGCTTGCTTGCAATTATCCTGTGTGCCTTGGGATTCTTTCTGCTTAAGTGAAAGGATGACACCACCAAAAGTATGTCTCTTCATGGACATCAACTCTTTGTTGCACTTTCCTTGTCCTTTAATCTGGGTTTTTGGCAGATGCTCAGATTTGAATTTCAATAACAGAAGTGCTAAAATGCATAAGGGTAATTTTCCATAACAACCCACCAGCAATAGCTGTAAAAAGCCTACTATTCATTAAAAAATGAAAGCAAAAATGTTATTGGTGGTTTGGCAACCACCATGGTACTAGAAACCTGTAGCAGGTCAGGTAACAGCGTAATAACTGCAAATCGGTCAGAATTCAGGTAGAGAGTTCCTGATTCACCAACCAGGTTGGCAGTCCACTCGTAAGTTGCCTGAGTATTGGGGTCAGCTGCTAGTCGAGACCTCCCACCCCAACGATCATGGTGGGAGCCCGTTGGAATGGAGGTTCAGGTCGTGAATGACCTTGCAGGACTCAAGACAAGGTCTCTGAGTCAGTCGCAGCTCTTGCAAGAGTTCGGCAACTTCAATCCAAAACTTTCAATACATCACAACGATCTTGCCCGCATCTTGCACTGACCAACATATCTACCAGAATCGCTGCTATTAATATCAATGCGGCTTTATTGGGACACACAATGTGACATTGCTGTGGCAGTGGGTGTACAGATACGTTTCGTGCCTACATACTCGCCACTCTTAGGAAGAGGCAAGTATGTAGGCACGAAACGTGTACGTTTATCGGTACACCCACTGCTTATACGTTTCGTGCCTACATGCTCGGCACTTCCTCAACTCTGGCCTGGTAAAACTTAGTAGAAGTAGAATAGTCAGCACAGCTACTTACACCTTTTCTTTTTATGTTGTGGTGCACGTCCCCCAGTGGCCACTGTCCACTGGCAAATGTAACAACAGTAGAATAGAACAGCACCACTCAATCTTCTCAAGATAAAAATGCCTTCATTAAAGATCTCTGGTAAAACTTAACACAAACATCAGTTAATCAGCCCAGTATAGTATAATGGATGAAAGACCATTGATATGGTATAGTACGTGGCTAATGGCTGTAACCAATAAAATACATGATGCAGCACTACATTGACAAAAGGGACTCTTGATTCTTTGACCATGATAATCATATGTTGAGCCATATGGTTATACTAATGAACCTGACGAAGGCCTTATTTAGATGCCCTCTTCTCACCCTGGAGCCTTGGCAAATATTTAGAACCCCCTGTAACTTAGTAACTAGTAAATATTCCTTTTTAGGCCGCATGCCTGATGACAGCCCTGTACTTGCTTTGATGTGAACGGCTGTCTGGTTTTATTCTGTAATAATCTGCTATGGCAGGTCCCATTTTTATATGCCCTCGCCATTCACAATGATTATCATTATGTCATTATTTACAGAGCTCTGATAAACTTGCAGCGCTGTACAATAGAAGCATGTAGACACAAAATAAAATAAAAATCATGACCAGTACATTAGGTAACAAGAGCCTTGCAGCCTAAATGATTCGCATGGTTTCACTCTTCTCTCACTAAAGGGACTGATATTCCACAGAACTGCTGGGTAAAATTTGTTTGTTCATTCACTACAGATTTCCTGTATTGCAGTGAACCCAATAAAAGTGTTTTTCTTGCACATGTTCCTTCTTTCCATCCCTTCATTGAACTGGTAATTGTTCTTGCAAATACCATTTACTATTGTGCAGTTGAGATCACTCGGAACTTTTGAGTAGTAAATATTAACATTGTCAAAAGCAAATGTATGTATTTTTATGCGCACCCCAACCAACAGAGGAGGGAAGGCCTTTTTATTTGTCATTTTCTGTTCAGCAATCCACATATTCCCAGTAGCAATGAAGTAGCTCATATACAGTTATTGGTATTGCCCAGCCTGTTTCCGATCCAGCTGTGCTGCTGCTGCATGTGTAGCTGTAATACACGTGCACTGTTGACGTGAGCCTGAGTAGAGGTTTGGGAAGCAATGCTTTAGGAGAAAATAAATGGTAGATAATCACTACTTCAGAATAGAGCATGTTTTTCCTCTCCGAGCATAATGTGGAAAATATGACCTAATAAATAGTTCTTCGTTTGACTGAGAATCCGCAGTTAAATACTAAAAATGTCCACTGATCTTTCTACTTACAGGCTTTGTTTGCCACAGAGACCTTTGCCATGGGTATCAATATGCCAGCCAGGACTGTTCTATTTACCAGTGCACGGAAGTTTGATGGAAAAGATTTCCGCTGGGTGAGCTTTTTCATTAACTCTAACTAGAATAAAGCAGCATGACTATCTATTTTTTGGCAAAAAAAAGCATTCTTTGTACAGGTATGAGCACCGTTATCCAGAAAGCTCTGAATTACAGAAAGGCCATCTCCCATAGACTCCATTTTAGCCAAATAATCCATATTTCTAAAAATGATTTCCTTTTTCTCTGTAATAATAATAAAATCAAGATATAATTAATCCTTATTGGAAACAAGACCAACCTTTTTGGGTTTAATTAAAATTATAACAATTTTCTAGTAGACTTAAGGTATGAAGATCCAAATTATGGAACAATCCATTATCCAGAAATCCCCAGGTCCCGAGCATTCTGGATAACCGGTCCCATACCTGTACTATATTTAGAGAATGACGGACATGTGTAGTTTGGTACAATCATGGGAGCTGCAAATGTGGATGTCCATCTTGCACCACTACTGATGTGTAAACACAAATACGCCTTGAGGCTCTACATCTATTTTAGTTACAAACCCTTTTCCCTTTCAATACCCTGTGAATGTCTGAAAGTTGTGTATCCTACCTTACATTGCCTCATCATCCTAGTGTGTTGTAGTCCTTATGGGTCACAATGAATTCTGACAAGTACTGAGTGGTTAAAAAAAAGTATATAATTTCTCCCTAGATCTCATCAGGTGAATACATTCAGATGTCTGGCCGTGCCGGGAGACGTGGTATGGATGAAAGGGGAATAGTTATTCTCATGGTTGATGAGAAAATGAGCCCAACAATCGGAAAACAGCTGCTAAAGGTAGAACCTCTTATGTTGGCCATTAAATATATCAAATACCATTTGCCAATTTTTATTTTAAGTTTAAAGAAAGGTTAATGGTATTTTAGGTGGGGTCTTAGAGATGCTTATTAGTCAACCCTAAGGCATGATTGTGATTGTGCTTGGTACTGAAGCCTCGGCTTTTGAAATCCATACTTTTTCAGTTGCAATTTTGTCAGATGGATCACATTGCCAGTTGGGATAGATGAATCCCAGATTTGGTCTGCTCCAAGCCTCGTGATTTTATACAGCGATCTTCTCTCAGGGAATGACCTTCCTGACCCCAGTCACGTCTGACATTTAGCCTCGCTGTGTACCAAGTTTAGAATAATAGTTTTGGGATCATTTCCCAAGCTCATGATATCTGATCTTAGTATTTCTAGCTCTGAGATGCTTAACAGCTCTGCTTGAAGCTTTCTGTGCGTGGAAACAGAACATATGGTGAACGTATGGTCTCCCAGCCTCCAAGGCTGTTTCTCTGCATCTAATGCGACTGTTTTATTTTGTTAGGTTTGGGTATACTGATACACCAATAAAGTGTGTGTTCATAAAAGTATAGTCCCTTTCTGAATTGGAATGGACATCTGTATGCATTTAGCCAGATTGCATAAATACTTGAAGTTAGAGATCTCCACAAAGGGTAATAGTGAAAGTTCACCATTTGATAAATACGCCTTTAAAAATCCCATAGAAATTAATGGAGAGTGGTGGTATTTCACTCTGCGGATTGTGCAGATCTCTAACTTCACTCTTTGATAAATATACCCCATAGCCACTGAGGAAACCTTGCAAGCCTTGTGCACCATCACCATAAAAGGCTCAGTACTGACCTAGTACAATATCTCTCTGCTGCTTCGTTTTAAGATTTCTTCTTTCTAATCATTATTGGGGGAATATAATAAAAGTCGCAAAGAGAAAAACAATTTGCACCAATAATAATAAAAATTCACATCTTGCAATGCAATATTCTTTCTTAAACTGTTATTGCATTGCGAATTTTAATTGCACACTTTTAAGTGCTTGAAGGTGTAATCTTTTGGAGCGCATTGGCGCAAACTGTCGGAATAGGTTGCTAAACATTTTTCCAGCTTCGCAAAAGTTTTATTAAATTTGTGCAAGGGAGAATTTATTTGCGCATAAGCATAACTTTTCACATTCGGCAATCGTTTGTCCATAACAGACATATTACATTCACCCTAAGGCTTTTCTACCATCACCATTAGAAGGACAAGTGAATGAGAATAAAGTCTCCTAAGGGTTTAAGCACACGGGCAGATTCGTGGAGCTTTGGACGCCTGGCAACTAATCGCCTCTTCTGCGGGGCGACGATCTCCTCGAACTGCCTTCCCCCTGCTTGCTGCCTGCTATAATGACAAAACGCCAGCGCCAATGCACTCGCGGCGCTTCGATTTCCGAAGTCACCCAAAGTTGCCTCACGTGGAAACTTTGGGCGACTTTGGAAATCGAATTGCCGCAAGTGCATTGGCGCTGGCGTTTTGTCATTATAGCAGGGGGAAGGTAGTTCTTGAACCCTTAAATGGGACAGATAATCAAGAGATGGCTGATCCTTATGTGCATGTAGCTGGATGTAGCTGTCTGGCCATTTCAAACTGCTCTGTAAGCCTTGCAAACTAGAAACCTACATTCTAGTTAGTTACACAAGTAGTTACCTGCTGACAATTCAGTTTAGCAGATGATTGTATTAAGCTTACCTAGAACTTCAGCGATCATAGTAGTGATTTCAAGCTAAAAAGGATCTACTTGTAAGCACTTGTTTTCTGTTAATTAAATAGAGACTTGATGTCTGGACTTGTTTCTGGCCTTGTTTTCCTTTTTTTTTCCCCCATAATCTGTGTCAACATTTATGTTGGCAAACTCTGTGGGCATTAGTAGAAAACATGCCAGCAGGTTCAGACCGTGCCTGAGTCACTTAGAATCAGGGGGTTTAAAATTATATTCACACTTGTGAACATGTGCTTAAACTGCAGTTCTAAAATACCTTCTCACCTCGTAATCCTGTAATCTTCTTTAACTTCTAAGCTTGCTCTTTATGGTTTCAAACTTTTTCACAATCAGCTTCTAGCCTACTTACCGTCGTCACACTACACAGTTCAATACAAATGCAAGTAATTCTGCATTATATTCAGAGCAGCTGTGCAGTGGCTTGTGCAGCACTCGAGAACCAATGAGCCATGATAGATTGTAAATTTTGTCTCGTGAATAGATGTACCTCCCCACTCCACCCACTGGGTTTTTTCCCCTCACATTATTTTCTTTGCTTTTCTGGTCACATTAGATGAAATACAAATCCTCATGTTAAACTGCTCAAGTATAGACAGAGTAAACTGCTATGTGGCTATGTCCACATATGTATGTGCCAAGTGTTTGGTGCCCCCCCGCTTACCTGATAACCAGGGCCCATTTTTCTGTTTTCTGAAAAATGCACTGGATTGGAATACTTGTATTGTAGCACCACAGAATGAACTTCACATTTTTTTTTTTTTTTTAAATTTTTCACAACAGGTGCAAATGCCTGGTATATTTCCTACAGAACTACCTCTAGGCCAATGCAGTTTCCAGTAAACAGGAGCAACCACCAGGGGAGGCAGGCAAGCAAAAATAATAACCATGGGTTGCCCAACATCTAGCAATTCGGGCCCTTCAGCCTGAGTCGGCAGCTTTGCTGCTCATGTATGGGTCCTTCCCAACATGCTCTCTGATAGATATGTGGCTGAAAATCAGCCAGATGTCTTCTCAGGCAGGTTTAAAAATCATACCGGGCATGACTTCATCAACACTTATCAGCACAAAGGCTCCAGCTGTACTGAGCCTGCGTATTTTTCCAGGCTGAGAGAAGCGGATCTGCTCCATGCCCCCTACATTGATTTGAATCCAATCAGCCTGTGTGCACACACACACACAACAGAGCGAAGCGCAGTTCAGCCCAGAGATGCCTCCTTTTGTATATTTGGGTTGACCTCCGTTGCATGTGTGCACATGCTGACTGATCGGATATAAATCGGTGGAGCAGGGACAGGGAGCAAATCAGCTTCTCTCAGCCTGCAAAAATACAGCTGGAGCCTTCAGCCTGTGTGCTCATAGCCTGAATGTGTTCCTTTCCAAATAGGTCTGCAAAGGCCTCTGTTATAATCAGATTGTTGGCCAAGGGGACAATCAATTTTAATCAGCCCAATTTGACTCTGCATATAGATGGCCTTATCAGACAAATGTCCACTCGTTTTGTGACCTTGACATACTAGCAGATCATAATGTGTCAGCCAGCTTACGTTATACTGAGCAGAGACCAAAGCTAGGTAAACTATATACATCACATTTACACACACAGGGAAAATACACTTCAAAAGCATCCAAGTGATATCCCAGAGAAAAATCTGTTTGCAGGAAACCTGTTTTAAAATGTTCATTAATCTGAAAGGTGAAAATTTGTAGACGAGGATATGGAGTCCCTGTTTTACGTCTTGCTGTGAAATTTGTGCACTGTAGAAATATTTTACACCCTATGTAGCTATTTTGGCACAAGTTTAATTGCACTGACACCTGCCTCCGTAACATCCCACTCAAACCTCGACTCTTCTGGGAAGGCTTGCCAATGGATTGTGGAACCTTGTTGGTGGGATTTGCTTCCATTCAGCAAAAAGAGCATTCGTTTAAATTGACCACTTTTTCCAATTCATCCGTAGGTGTTTAGTGAAGCTTATGTATGTCTGTATGTTCTGTATGTTTTTCAGTTTCTTTTACTTCTGATCAAACCGATTCTGTAAAAACCTTGATTTGTGCATTGACCTTCTAAAAACTGTTGCAGCAAGTATTAAGCACAGAATTGTCAGGAAAATCATTGTACATTGTAGCATCCAGGTTTGCTTTTAACTAAATCTAGAGCTGCTTTCAAGTAGTACTCTTACTCACGTGAGCCACACACACACTCCCAGATGGTGAAGTGCAATTAATTATAAGTGTCAATAACTTTTAACTACTTTAGCCAACTCCAGATAATTTTGTCAGAATGCTTTTGGCCTTATAGTATATGTGCAATGCATGCTCATGCTGTGTGGCGCAGTATAATAAGCACACCAGGAATGTTATATGTATGTTGTATTGCTAGCAGCCATGCAGTATTTTGGTTTTTTGATCAAGCGTATTTCTGCAGGGCCGTAGAGATCATTGCATCAACTGTATCATTGTAGTGGGCATTCACATTTTTCTCCTTGAACAACTCCAGTTTTGCTTTGGCATTTATGTTTAAAATCATAGTCCTGCTTTAAGGAAAAGGAAAGGTTGAAACCAAGTAAGCTTTATCAGAAAGGTCTATATAAATACACCAGTAAACCCTCAAGGTAAGAGGGAAGTCCTCTGTCAACGGAAACTCCACATTTATTTTCTTTCATTGTGTACACATGGACTTCTGTATCAGACTTCCTGTTTTCAGCATAAACCTCCAGGGCTTGGGCTTGAGCATGCTCAGTTTGCTCCTCCTCCCCTTCCTGCTGTAATCTGAGCCCAGAGCTGTGAGTGAGCAGGGAGAGACTCAAGCAGGAATTGGTCACACCAAGCTAATATGGTAGCTGCTATCCTAAACAACCAGGTAGAACTTCTAGAACTGTCTAGTATGGTAAAGCATTCTACAGAATAAATATAGTTCTAGCTTGCTCTATTGTAGCTAATCTATTGGCAACAATCTGCCTCTGTAGCTTTTTTTCTTCTTTAAAGAGCAACATTCGCCCCAGCTCTAATGTTAAAATTTGCTGAAACCGGATCTTCAAGTACAGGTATTTGCATGTTTTTTGCACCATCCATACTGCCTTTTAACAAATGGACCAGCCCCTGCTGATGAGAAGCAGACCCAAAGCTAGATGCTGCCACCACCATACTTAACTGTAGCTGTAGTGTTTTTTCAGGTGTTGGCACTGTTCGATTTGTTCCACCCACATTGCTTTGAGCTGTGGGCCAGAAACTTCATCTTGGAACACAAATCAATTTCCCATGTTGCAAGTGGGTCACTCATGTTTATTGGAATAATGCAGATATGCTTTCACATGGTGCTTTTTATGTCATGGCTACTTTGTGCCACAGACTTGATGTGGGTCTTGATGTGGTTCATCATAGCACCTTCAAAGTGACTGTCTCTCTGGCTTCTCTCACAGGTCTCCTTGTTTCTGCTGAGAATTTGGTGATTTTTTAAAGCTGTTTCTGGGGTGCATATTAGGGCATCCAATGAATGATATTATGTACCTGGTTCCTAATTTATGCATTTCTGTTTCTTTATGTGGAACTTCTACAATAGAATTCTCTTCAAGCTTCGTTTTCTTAGCTGTACTTCAGATTCACAATCGGAATAATGATCCCATAACTGTGTGGTTTGTATCCAGAAAACATGGCCATTTTAATGATTTACTAGTGAATAACCATTGGAACTATTGTGTCCTCAACCGGGCACTGCAAAGCTTAGAGCTTGTACAACACAGGAACGGATATTAAAGTACACTCCATATTTAAGGTATATTATTGTCAATTTTACAAGCCTAAGAAAGGTATTGGAATAAAAAAAAATATTAATTGCTTTGTACTAAAATCTCAGTGTATGACTTATTCAGTAAAATGAGATAAATAGTTATGGGTCTGAATACTTTTGCAAGCCACTGCATGTTTTCTTTAATTGTAAAAACACAAGGGTTTCTGGAAAGGTTCCTAATATTTTTATCAGCCATTAGCCAGCAGTAATACTTTTTGTTGCTTCCTTTCGCTAATGGAAAGAGCACTGATAATGCCAAGCGGTGGGAGGTAGTGCTGCTGCTGCAACATCTGGACATCAGTAGACTCCTTATGCAATATTAGAGGGGGGTTACTTTTATCAAATTGTTGCCCTTTTGGGTTGTGGAATTAAGGAAGGGGGTTAAACATTGACATGTATGTAACATGAGAGCTTGCCAAAAAAATACAAAAGTATCTAGATACAACTGTATTCCTAAATATCAGCATTTCCCTAAAGCATAAAACACACACACACAACCGCAGCAGCTTTGGCTTTCATCCCAGCATGGAAACTAACTTGTCTATGATATATGGCATGAAGATGACTAGTTACGAGAGATAGTGATTTAGTGGCTTCCTCCAGTTGTAGAGGTACAACTCCTGGTGTACCAGGGTCTGTTAAATATACAGTTAGGAATTAAATCCATTGTTTCTTTTATAAGAAGAAAAAGTTGTATGCATCTGAAGAAAAATAATCTGTGTGGTGCTGCCAGCTGATTAAAGAAGAAGTAAATCCCCCCCCCCTCCCCACAATATTGTTTAACCAGCAGTATCATCTATGACTTAATGGCAACCAAAATATACTGCTGCTTATCATGGGATCCAGTGTCGGCAGTAACTTTTACATCATTGCCACAAATAGTCTCCAACAAAACACCATTTGTTCCGTAGCTTCTATTGCGCAAGCTGTCTAAGAGTGTCCTTCTAATTTGCTGTGTGTATTTTTATGTGTTAGCCAGCACATCAGAAGGAATAAACATAGTTTTGCAATTGCTTACTTTATTGAAAATAATCAGAGACCTCAAAATACTGAAAGCTTGCTTTGTAAATATTTCTATAGAGGTAGTACTTAAGTAACCCCTTATTGTACCTTGTGCTGCAGAATCTCTAATGGTTGTTGTAATGGACCATAGGGATAGTACCGTTGGTTATTCGCTTCTTGTTTTTTGTTTTTTTTTTTTAAAGCATCAGCTTTGCATGAATCAAAGATTTTATTTTTATCAATGAAGCCTACTTTTGTCCCGCTCCTCATATCTACTAATATGTTGTAGTGTGATCTTGGAATATGGCAGTTTTAATAAGCAGGCTGTCTGCATAGGGATGCCCTTGAGAGCAAGCACTGAAACCCATGATAAACCAGCGAAGCATATTTCTCACACGGCTCTTCTTTTTCTTCTTCTTTTCTTCCAGTTTTAATTTGCAGGATGTTAATGCAAATCTCAAATATTTTTTTTTACTTTATTACCTTGTTTCAGCTATCCAATTGCATATTCATAGACTTCTTAGCAATCAAAAGCAAGGAGGAACTACCATGACAATTAAAAGTTAATGTAAGCTTCTTCATATTAAAATAAGAAACTTTATTAAAAAAAAAAAAAAATTTAGAAATTCTCTACCATCTCATGTTTTTCCTCACTACCTCCCATCCCTCAGTATTTGTCTTTCTTTATTGTCTCTTCATGCAGAGTCTGAGTCAGATTTTGATTGACAATTAGATCTAATATCATTTTTAGTTAGCGGACATTCTTTCCTAGCAGATGTATGAAAGCTAACACAAAAAACTGTTTACAGCACAAAAAACAAAAACTGACTCCGGCACAAATCCCTCATGTAGCATGACGGAATTTGTCATAGTTGGTTATTTTGAAAGCGTAAGCTCTGATAGATCTTTTAGGGAAAGATCTAAAGCTTTATTACTAGGCCTAACTGTCAATCAAAATCAACTCCAACTCCTGGAAGAGAGGCCGATGCTGAAAGAGCAAAGAAAAACTTGATTATTTCAGTAACGTATTTTAAAAGTTGGTAAACTGTATATTTAGAAATATTTTTTCAATATGATGTTTTCATTTTCTTGATAGTTCCCCTTTAAGGTAATTGTCATTCCCAAAATAATTTCTTTTAGAATCTCTGTCAACAGTGAACTGTACTCATTCCTCGTTTTGCATATGTGGTCAAGGTAACAGGCTTAAGCTGAATGTATAATTCATGGTAATAAGCAAAGGTGGAAAGAGCCTTTCTTTGCCTGTCAATTAATTCTCCTCTGGACAGTTTCTATGTGGGAAATTTCCTAAGTATGAAAGCGCTATTGCAGCTGTTCAGCTCCAGCAGAAGAATCTTAAACAAATTTGGGATGAATTGCTGTATTCCTAACCGGGAGTGACCATTACGCACTAGATAGATAGATAGATAGATAGATAGATAGATAGATAGATAGAGTGGGAGGTGATAATATTATGGATTTGTAAAGCACCATCTTATTCCACAGTGCTCTTCTGCACACAGCAGTAAATTAAATCATTTAAGTTTTTTTTTCCTTTTTGTTCCTCTTTGGAAAGTTGCACAGTGCCCTATATATTTTATCCTTCTTAGTAAGATTTGCCCTTTAGAATATGGAAGTCATGCAGATTGTATCCAAATCCGATTACTTTTGATGGAGAGATTGTGCATACATGTGACATCCTTGTGTCATTGCCACACAGGTGCTTTTAAAGGAAAATTATACCACCCAAATGAATACTTAACAATCATATTATCATATTAAGAGGCCTATTAAAGAATCTTTCCAAATTGCCCTTTTACATGTCTTACCTTGAGCCACCATTGTGTGATGGCCATAAATAAAGTAGCTCTAACCAACAGGTTGAAGTGTGGGAGGAAAAGACAGAACTTTGTCCATTAATTGGCTCATGTGACCTAGCATGTATGTGTGCCCTTGGTTTGTTTGTGTGCACCGTGAATCGTAGGATCCCGGGGGGGGGGCCATTGTTAATTTAAAGTTGGCACATACTACTAAAAAAGTATATTATTATGGAAATAGTTTATTTACATGAAGCAGGGTTTTACATACAAGCTGTTTGCATCTGCAATATAGTTTTATAGAGACCTGCGTTGTTCAGGGGTATAGTTTTCATTTAATAGTTACAGCTATTGAAACATCTATCATTCAATTTTGCATCCAATTGCTGTCGATAGAAAACTGACCAGAGTAAATTCATGGTGTGTTCTTTTCAGAAACCTCCAAAATTTTTATAGATTTGGTGGAAATATACACCTCTCAACCTACGGGCTTCAATACTGGTTAGGTTTGGTAATCTGTATAACATGACTGGCCACTCAAGGCTGGTAGTGACAATAAACCCCAACCTATACTTGTGCCCAGTGCATATAACCCAGGTTTCGGCATTAAAGGAAAACTATATCCCCTAAACAATGTAGGTCTCTATAAAAAGATATTGCATAAAACAGCTCATTTGTAAAACCCTGCTTCTTGCAAAAATACATTTTCATAATAATATACTTTTCTAGTAATATGTGCCATTGGGTAATCATAAATAGAAAATTGCCATTTTAAAAAATAAGGGCCGCCCCCTGGGATCATATGATTCACTGTGCACACAAACATACCAACAAACCATGCTTATTAGTTCACCTAAACAAATTGACAGAGTTCTTACTATTGCTTCAATACTTCTTCCTGTTACAGTTTGAGTAATAGTATTTCTGGTCAGGTGATCTCTGAGACAGCACACAGACAATCACAAGAGATGAGATCTCGCAAGAGATGTAAAAGGGCAAGATTTACTTAAATATATATACCAGTTTGGTAAGATTCTTTAATATGCCACTTAATATGATGTAAACTATCTGTTGCTTAAGTGTTCATTTTGGAGGTATAGTTTTCCTTTAAGCAGAGGCTCTCTATCAGGCAAAGCTGGGTTGCAGTTTTTAGTCTAAGCTGGTTCACAAACCTGTTTGATTAATCTTGTATAATGGCCTAGAACTACTAGGTGCTACAGGGACTTTGCTTCCTGATAAAACAAGCCACAAAAAAGGCAATGCTGTTTAGTCGACTAGTGCAATGAAGAGGCCTTCATTTATTGGCTTTCAAGGAGATTTACTATTCTCTCTCTTTTTTATCATAAGTCGCTGTTAAGTTCATACATGGCATACTCGTTCATTACATTTCCACTGCCTGACTCTACTTGTATCCCATCATGCTGTGTTCTATTTCATATATAAAGTGATAAACCTCTCCTGTAACACTATACAATGTTACTCATCTTCCTCCCCATTAAACCTTTTTTGTTATGTATATACTGTGCTGTAGGCCTTTTATTATTCACGTAAAATCCTTTACAATCCAGTCTAAGCAGTGTCTCCTTTTTATTTCATGTTCATTTTCTTTAATTGGAGCCGTTTGAATTCCTGGAACATCGCTATCCATTTTCCTGCTTCTCGGCATGGGAAATCACGCACACATGGGCTTCTAATGCATGCAAAAGCTGCAGCTGCTATTTGAGATTTCTTTTTTATTATTCTTAGTACATTATGTATTATCCTGCATATCCTGAGAATCTGACCTTATTCATAACTGTTGGCAAAGTGTATGAACTACTCATGATACCTCTGATTCCCTTCACTGCTTTCCTAACTTTAACCAAATGATACAGTGTATAATGATCAGATTTCCCTGATGGGTTTTGTAAAAAGTTGAGTCCACAAAAGTGATGTAAGCGCCTTAAAACATTGCTGAAAACTGCAATTTTTATACAGCAAAGGTAACCAGCAGATTAAAATTCTTATTAAATTAACATATGCATATTGCTCTTTTACACCTCGAGGCGCCATATTGCATTCTCACTCACTGATCACCTGACAGGAAATAATAAATAAAGGGATTGAAAGGCACAGCTTTCTCAGTAGGTGAGGTAACCTAATTTGTTTGCATGCCCTTTCTGTGTGAGCAGAATGTCTGAAACAAGCCAGTGGGCGGACTTAAAGAGGTTGTTCACCTTTAAATTAACTTTTAGTATGATGTAGAGCAGGGATCCCCAACCTTTAGAACCCGTGAGCAACATTCAGAAGTAAAAGGAGTTGGGGAGCAACACTAGCATGAAAAATGTTCTTTGGGTGCCAAATAAGGGCTGTGATTAGCCTTATAGTAGCCCCTATATGGATTGGCTCTGTTTGGCAGTACAACTAGTTTTTCTACAACCAAAACTTGCCTCCAAGCCTGGAATTTGAAAATAATCACCTGCTTTGAGGACATGGAGAGCAACATTCAAGGAGTTGGAGAGCAACATGTTGCTCACGAGCTACTGGTTGGGGACCACTGATGTAGAGAGTGAAGTTTCATTGCCCTTAATGACTACTGCTTTGGCTTATTGCTGCAACTTGAGCCAAAGGGATACTATCATGGGAAAACGTTTTTTTCAAAACGTATCAGTTAATAGTGCACAAGTTTATCAGAGCACAAGTCACATGACTGGGGCAGCTGGGAAACTGACAAAATGTCTAGCTCCATGTCAGATTTTAAGATTGAATATTAAAAATCTGTTTGCTGTTTTGAGAAATGGATTTCAGTGCAGAATTCTGCTGGAGCAGCACTATTAACTGATGTGTTTTGGTAAAAAACATGTTTTTCCATGACGGTATCCCTTTAACCAACCAGTATGATGACACTGTGTCTTTGCTTTATAGGGTTCTGCTGATCCTCTGAACAGTGCGTTTCATCTAACGTACAACATGGTGTTAAATCTGTTGCGTGTAGAGGAAATTAACCCTGAGTACATGTTGGAGAAGTCCTTCTACCAGTTCCAGCATTACAGAGCAATCCCCGGAGTAGTGGAAAGTAAGTCTGCTGGATTACTTTTATTTTTAAAGAGACAGACCATTTACCATTAAACAATTTGTTATTAAATAAACGGTAGTTGTAACTGAAAAATTAGGTTTCTGTGAGGGCGTTGGGGGGTTTAAAACTATCTTTAAAAAAAAAAAAAAAAGGTTTTATTTTTTTGAATAATGAAAGAAAATGTCATTCTGAGCAACGTTGAAGTATACATTAGTATTTTTTCAGTAGCTTTAAATTCGCAAATCAGGCGGCACTCCACATAGGTCTGAGGAGGTTTATTGCAACATTAGGGTAACAATATCGCCTTGCGCGTTTTGGGAAACATTCCCTTAATCATAGGCATGATAATAGCTTCAAATTAAAATTGAAATCTCTGTACTTTTTCTATTCTCTGAGCTTCTGGTTCTGATTGTATACCAGAAACCATATGGAGGGGAAAAAGTGACTTGGACTTCATTGTTTCAAGATCAGAACTAAGGAACAGAAAGAGATGAACGTTAAAGGAGTTGTTCACCTTTGAAATACTTTTGGTATGATGTAGAGAGTGATATTCTGAGACAATTTGCAATCGGTTTTCTTTTTTTATTATTTGTGTTTTTTGAGTTATTCAGCTTTTTATTCAGCAGCTCTTCAGTTTGCAGTTTTGAATGAGACTGGAATATGAATAGGAGAGGCCTGATTAGAAAGATGAGTAATAAAAAGTAGCAATAACAATAAATTTGTAGCCTTTCAGAGCATTTGTTTTTTTTTATAGGGTCAGTGACCCCCCCCCCATTTGAAAGCTGTAAAGCGTCAGAAGAAGATGGCAAATAATTAAAAAACTATAAAAAAGAAAAGACCAATTGAAAAGTTGCTTAGAATTAGCCATTTTATAACATACTAAAAGTTAACTTAAAGGTGAACCACCCCTTTAATGCGGTAACTAATAATTTTGACATTTTTAATGTATATTTGAAAGTTGCCTAGTGGTAAATTAATAATTTCAGTATAAAAAAAAAGTTTACTTGTAGATATCCACTTTGCATGGAAAGGAAGAGCTGGGGAGGAAAACTCCGAACTGGCGTGTATGGAGCAGGCTGACTCTCGGAGCACCCGGGAGGCAGTGGCTCTAATACGGGTGGTGGGGGGAGTGCAAGGAAGGAAAGGCAGGTTCTAGTTATAGGGGATTCAATTATTAGAAAGGTGGATAGGGTAATCTGTCGCAAGGCCCCTACATGCCGAACAGTCTGCTGCTTGCCTGGTGCTAGGGTTCGGCATGTGGAGGAACGAGTTGACAGATTATTGGGAGGGGCTGGGGAAGACCCAGCGGTCTTGGTACACATAGGTACCAATGACAAAGTTAGCGGAGGTGGTGAAGTCCTCAAAAATGATTTTAAAAAACTAGGTTCAAAGCTGAGGGCGAGGACTTCCAAGGTAATTTTCTCAGAGATATTACCTGAGCCACGAGCAACGCTAAGGAGACAGCGGGAGCGTAGGGAGATTAATGCGTGGCTAAAAGATTGGTGTAGGGAGGAGGGTTTTGGGTTTTTGGAGAACTGGGCTGATTTTTCAGTCGGCTACAGGCTCTTTGCTAGGGATGGGCTGCACCTCAATGATGATGGGGCAGCTGTTTTGGGAGAGAAGATAGCTAGAGGGTTGGAGGAGATTTTAAACTAGGTGTGGGGGGGGAGGGTTCAGTAAAAGATTCAGTGGTAGACAGGTTAGATGAGATAGTGGGCAAAGAAAGGGAAAATGGGGGAGGAGATTTGGCTAGGGATACTGTTAAGGATAGGGAGGACCACATGTCATATGTTCAATATGGTGCCAGTATTAAATATATGTTTACAAATGCAAGAAGTCTGACTGGTAAAATGGGAGAGCTGGAGCTGCTGGTGATGGAAGGAAAATATGATGTGATTGATGTGGCCGAAACATGGCTGAATGAGTCGCATGACTGGGCAGTAAATATCAGTGGCTATACTTTGTTTCGGAGGGACAGAGGCAATAGAAAAGGAGGAGGGGTATGTCTGTATGTTAGGCAGGATTTAAAAGCTCATATAAAGGAGGAGGTTATGTTAGAAGATGAGGGGCCAGAAGTCGTATGGGTGGAGTTCTTCACCAATTGTAAAGAATCCAGCAAATTAATTGTAGGAGTATGCTATAGACCCCCTAATGTAAGTGAGGAGGAAGAGACAAAGCTCCTAATGCAAATAGAAAAGGCTGCTAGTTTAGGTAAAGTAATGATAATGGGGGATTTTAATTACCCAGATATTGACTGGAGCAACGGTACTGCTAGATCAGTTAATGGGAACAAGTTTATAAACTTATTGCAAGACAATTTTTTAGCACAGGTTGTTGAGGAGCCTACCAGAAAAAATGCTATTCTTGATTTAGTGATCGCAAATGACCCAGAACTTATAGCAAATGTGCAAGTCATTGAACCCCTGGGTAATAGTGACCATAATGTTATATCTTTTAATGTCTGGTGCAAAAAACAAAAATATACTGGGGCAACAAAAACCATGAATTTTGCCAAAGCTAATTTTAGTGCCTTGAGGGCTGCCCTACAGAGCATTGATTGGGGCATTAGGTTTTCAGCTAAAAACACAGAACAGAAATGGTTGTCCTTTAAAATGATATTAAATCATTACTGTTCTCAATTTATTCCCTTAAAGTGGACCTGTCACCTACACATAAAAAACTGCATAATGAAAGTTCTTTCCAAATTAAATATGGAACCCCAAAAAAATTTTTCATTAAAACATCCATACCTGTTATAAAGGTGTTTAAATATCTAAACTGTCAATCAAATATTACCTGCCCCGCCTCTATGCCCGTGGCATAGAGGAGGGGCAGTCAATTACTTTCACTTTCCATTCAGCGTTTCCTAGATTTCACAGCTCTCCTCACATTCCCCCTTCCCTCCACAGGCTCTATAATTGTGTACGGCACTGCACATGGACATTAGGTCCCTCATTCTGGTTCATACACATGATTTTGGGGTGATACACAATTTCCCTTAATAACAGTGTCCACAAAATGGCAGCTGCCTGCTTGCTGTGATTGTATAATTCCAAAACAGAAGGAAACAAAATTTAAATAATAAATACAGTGTAAGTAAAGTTTATTTTGCTCAACTAACATGATAGAAAAGAATTTGAAATTATTTCTTAGGGTGACAGGTCCCCTTTAAGGACTAAACGTAGAAGCTCTAAGAATCATCCTGTGTGGCTTAATACAGAGGTAAAGATGTTAATGGGAAAGAAGAGAAAGGCATTTAAAAACTACAAATCTGTAGGGACAGAAGCTGCATTTAATGAATATAAACACTCTAATAAATGTTGTAAATCAGCAATCCGGAAGGCTAAGAAAAGAAATGAAGAGTTAATTGCGGTGGAGGTGAAAACTAACCCTAAAAAGTTTTTTAAATATATTAATAGTAAAAAGATGCAGGTTGAGAGTGTTGCTCCATTAAATAATGGTACCAGTATGGTTGTAACAGATACAGATAAGGCAAATGTGTTAAATCAGTTCTTTTCTTCAATGTATACAATAGAGGAGTCTGGGTTCACAGGCTCACTTAATAACTGCACGAATGGTTCAGCTCAATCTAGTCAGTGGCTGACTCAGGATATGATTCAAAAAACTTTAATACAAATTAATGTAAACAAGGCTCCAGGGCCTGATGGCATACACCCCCGGGTTCTAAGAGAGCTTAGTTCAGTTTTAGACCAGCCCTTATTTCTGATTTTCTCAGATTCACTGTCATCTGGTATGGTGCCTATGGATTGGAGAAAAGCTGATGTTATTCCAATATTTAAAAAGGGATTACGATCTCAGCCTGGCAATTATAGGCCAGTAAGCTTGACATCTGTGGTGGGCAAATTATTTGAAGGCTTGTTAAGGGATCGCATTCAAAATTTTGTCCTAATGAATGGCATTATGAGCAACAATCAGCATGGCTTTATGAAGGATAGGTCATGTCAGACGAATTTGATTGCATTTTATGATGTGGTAAGTAAGATTCTGGATAGTGGGGGGGCAGTAGATGTGATCTATTTGGATTTTGCCAAAGCGTTTGATACTGTACCCCACAAACGACTGCTTTCTAAACTAAGGTCTGTTGGGCTTAATGAAGTCGTTTGCACGTGGATAGGAAACTGCCTACAGGATCGGGTACAGAGGGTGGTTGTTAATGGGACATTCTCTACTTGGAGTAAGGTTCTTAGTGGGGTCCCCCAGGGCTCAGTATTGGGTCCACTTTTATTTAACTTGTTCATTAATGACTTAGGGGAGGGTGTTGTAAGTAATGTATCAGTGTTTGCAGATGACACAAAATTATCCAGCCCAATTAATTCCATCCAGGATGCGGCATCCCTGCAACAGGATCTTGACAAACTGGCAATCTGGGCAGCTAAGTGGCAAATGAGATTCAATGTTGATAAATGTAAAGTCATGCACCTGGGATGTAAAAATATCCAAGCCACTTATACCCTTAATGGGACTGCACTAGGCAAATCCATTATGGAAAAGGACCTTGGAGTCCTTGTAGATGATAAATTTGGCTGTAGCAAGCAATGCCAGTCAGCAGCATCAAGGGCAAATAAGGTCTTGAGCTGTATTAAAAGGGGCATAGAGTCACGGGAGGAGGGGGTCATTCTTCCACTGTATAGAGCACTTGTAAGGCCCCATCTAGAATATGCCGTACAGTTTTGGTCTCCATCACTCAAACAGGACATTATTGTATTAGAGAGGGTACAGAGAAGGGCAACTAAGCTGGTAAAAGGTATTGAAAATCTTAGCTATGAGGAAAGACTGGCCAAATTGGAGATGTTTACGCTGGAGAAGAGGCGCTTAAGGGGTGATATGATGACTATGTATAAATATATAAGGGGATCATATAACAATCTCTCTAATGCTTTATTTACAAGTAGGTCTTTCCAGCTGACACAAGGTCACCCATTCCGATTAGAAGAAAAGAGGTTCCGCCTAAATATTCGGAAGGGGTTTTTTACAGTGAGAGCTGTGAAGATGTGGAATTCTCTCCCTGAATCAGTTGTACAGGCTGATACATTAGATAGCTTTAAGAAGGGGTTGGATGGCTTTTTAGCAAGTGAGGGAATACAGGGTTATGGGAAATAGCTCATAGTCCAAGTTGATCCAGGGACTAGTCCGATTGCCATTTTGGAGTCAGGAAGGAATTTTTCCCCCTCTAAGGCAAATTGGAGAGGCTTCAGATGGGTTTTTTGCCTTCCTCTGGATCAACTGGCAGATAGGTAGTTAATAAACAAAACAAAAAAAAAAAAAGGTTGAACTCGATGGACATGTGTCTTTTTTCAACCTTACTTACTATGTTACTATGTTACTATGTTACAAGAGTTTCAGCTTTAGTGTGCAGGAGATTGAGCATTGCATTTGTTTATTCAACTGCTGTGTGGGTGGTTTTGGGATAACACCAGAATATATGCCTGGCATGTAGTTGCAAGAGAAATTCTCTTGTTGTGTGAAGGATCAATGGTTTGCAATGTACTTTGCAGCCTATAGCAATGAGTCATAACTGTTGAATTAGACCCATAGCACACCAGGCAATATGGCTGCCACAGTGTTCTTAGGGAATACTTTGATACCTATAAATAAAGTTTACTAAAGAGAAAGTTATTGTGGCCTTTGTCATTGCTTCTCATTCCAAAGAACTGGAAACACACTGCGTGAAAGGTAGGTAACACACAGGAAAGCTCTCTTTAGTCTTGCTATGTGATCCATGCCTATCACCACCAGCTTGTGCCATGCATAGAGAATTTCTTGTTCGTGCCAAAAAAGGGCTGTCTGACCTAAATTGTTCTACCTGAGAGAGCAATTTGGGGGCTGAAGGGTATAAACTTTTTTGCCAAAACCTACTTAACAACATACAGAGAATGGTACAGTGCACAATGTTCAGATTCTCCTAAAATGGTCATGTTTTGTATAAAGCTGATTAGTCCACAAAAGGGGTGTAAAACACTTCTGATGCAAAAATTCATTTTTACACAGAAAAAGTAACCAACAGATAATAATTGACTTATCAGTGAGTCTACTCAAACTAGCATATGCATATTGCTCTTTTACACCTTTTACCTTGAGGCACCATAGTATTTGCTCACTCACTGATCACCTAATAGGAAATATGTGCAAAAGGAAGAATTTTGGGACTTGTGTTATAGGGGCCCATTTATTAAACCTCAATTTTGTTTCTATTCAAGGTTTTTAGTGGAACACCTTGAATGTTTTGTGGAAATTGTTTGTTTTTGTTTCATCTCAAACCTGTCAGTCATGTAGAAGTCAATGACTGATGTCCCTGAAGTTTTCTTAAAGGAACAGTTCAGTGTGAAAATAAAAACTGGGTAAATAGTCTGAGCAAAATAAAAAATGTTTCTAATGTAGTAAGTAAGCCAAAAATGTAATGTATGAAGGCTGGAGTGACTGGATGTGTAACATAATAGCCAGAACAATACTTCCTGCTTTTCAGCTCTCTAATTCTGAGCTAGTCAGCAACTTGAAGGGGGGCCACATGGGACATATCTGTTCAGTGAGTTTGCAATTGATCCTCAGCATTCAGCTCAGATTCAAAAGCAACAATTATGACCCATGTGCCCCCCCTCAAGTCTCTCATTGGTTACCAGGGTAACAGTCAGTGTAAACCAAGAGAGCTGAAAAGCAGGAAGTAGTGTTCTGGCTATTATGTTAGACATCCAGCCTTTATACATTACATTTTTGCCTAACTAACTATATTAGAAACATTTTTTTATTTTGTGCAGCCTATCTATTTACCCAGTTTTAATTTTTACACTGAACTGTTCCTATAAGACATCAGTGTGATGCTGGTATTTGTCTGGACAGGGATTCAGTTTTTATTTTTACACTGAACAATTCCTTTAAAGTGGACCTGTCACCCAGACACGCAAATCTGTATAATAAAAGTCCCTTTTAAAGTAAACATGAAATCCAGTTTCTATTTTTTATTAAAGCATTCACAGCTGTTGTTAGCTCATTTAAACATCTCAGCTGTCAATCAAATATTGCCGGCCCCTCCTCTATGCGTTAGGCATAAATGTAACTGCTCTCCCCAAATTCCCCCATTCTCTTCACCATGTAATTGTGTAACCAGGGCATGGGGATGGACATCTGGTTACCCCATTGTGGTGCACAAACAAGATTTTGAGATAATGCAAGGCTTGTCTTAATAACAGTGTCAGAAGAATTTCACCGGCACACAGGAATTGTAGTAGCAGGGCAAGCCCTTGCAATTTTATTATGCAGTAGTGCAACGTTTCGGGGTCACGCCCCTTTGTCAAATTATGCAGTAGTGCAACGTTTCGGGGTCACGCCCCTTTGTCAAGCAAGCTTGACAAAGGGGCGTGACCCCGAAACGTTGCACTACTGCATAATAAAATTGCAAGGGCTTGCCCTGCTACTACAATTCCTGTGTGCCGGTGAAATTCTTCTTACCCTTGTTGTGAGGCTGCCGATTCCTCTATCACTGGGCACCAGGATAAGAACCTTTGGGAGTGTGTGGTGTGCGGCTTCTCCATATTCTATTGGACTCTATTAATAACAGTGTCCACAGAATAGCTCCTGCCTGCTTGCTATAATTATGAATTCCCAGACCAAAGGAAACCAGATTAAAACATGTTTTACAGTGTAATTAAAGTTCATTTTGCTTGACTAACATGATAAAATAGGATTTGGAATTATTTATTTGGGTGATGGGTCCCCTTTAACATTATCTGCACTGGATAATCTGAAAAATTCGATAAAGTTGTGAAAAAAAATAACTTTTTGAGCTTCAATCGTCCGATTCAAATTGATGCTCTATTTTGTTGTGATGTTTTGGAGCTCCTTTTTTTTTTTTTTTTTTTTTTTTTTTTTTGTAGAAAAATGATTCATAACTAAGTTTAAATCATTGAAGCCAGTTTGGTCAGATTTGTTTTCGTAAAACAATGAGATAATTTGAGTTTTAGCATTTAGCATTTTTCTCCCATTTTAACCCCATCCCCTGAAATAAATGTAAAATCCAAAGTTGTAAATTAATATAGCTTTAATCGCACGACATTCACGTTTCCGTAAGCCTTTCTTTGTGCCCTGAGGCAGCTGCACACGTAGAACTATACTGTATACACAACTGTGGTGAGTGACTGGCATGAAATCTTGCCAAAGGCTTATTTTACTGAGCAGTAATGTGGTGATATGAGCCTACTTTCAGCAAGAGCCGTGAAAGCCAATCCATCCTATCCACATGTGATTTTTATTAAATATCAGCAAAGCGCTGGCACTGAAGAATATGGAACAGTTTGAGGCAGATTTATATGGATATTTTTTAATTTCGCCAATATTAATATATGTTCCTTGTCTGCATTCACTGTAAATATCCTGTTTCTTGTCAATGTAGGGCAATGTTCTTGGGGTTTTTGTTTCCACTTTTCCATAGCAAGGGGATCTAAAGCATTTTAAAGGGAAACTATCACAAAAATTAACTTTTAATAAAAGCTTCAGCATACTGAAATAAGACGTTTTCTATCTATAATCAATTAAAAATTCTTTACTGTTGCTCAGAGAGCACTTGATTATTTCTTTTCATTCTCTCTTCATGCTGGATTTGGGTGTTCGATATTCATTGGCAGTCTGATTCAATGTATATTATAGGGGCTCCTTTTGCTTAAAATATGTATTCGAGCTCATGTCTCTCTACATGTAGGATTTGTGCAAAAGGCAGTTATTTTGCTTGTTCTTCAATCGGTTATCTGAGTGAGCTCTACTATATCTGCTAGGAAAGGAAGTCCCCCCCATAAGAAATATTGATTGACAGTGGGATCCAATATATGACACCCAACTGCTGCATGAAGACAGAATGAAGACAAACAAATGCAGAGAGAGGGGTAGTGAACATAAAAACTTGATTATTTCAGAAATGATGCAGAATATTAAATTGATTGTATTTAGAATTTTCTGCAAAAAACATTACCCCCTCATCAATTCTATTTTAAACTCCAATGCTGTACCTTCTCTGTCTCTCTCTTTGCTTCATGTTGCTGTTTACTTTATGCTTCTACATTTCCATACATGGATTTAGTTTAGTCAATCTGCCTACCCAAATACTATTAGATTTGCATAGGATCATCCAACTTGCATTAGTAGTTACAACTCTGTCAGATGGCTAAGTTTTAGTATGAGCTGCATTCTACCCTGCAGGTTTTGCAGTATTCCTCCTAAATGTTCTTAGGCAAAGCTGATGTCCTGTTTTTTGTTGGCAAATAAGTTCCAACCACAGTAGGTAACATCCTGCCCCACACAGCTGACTAGTCTGGTCGCACCAGGTAACTTTTATTGAGGGACCATGCATCAGTCCTTGATTTCTGTGGTCCAACAGATTCCAGCTGGAGTCCAGCAGCTAAAACTGTAGACTCTGGAAACATGCCAAACAAACAAATATCTCTAAAGCAATTAGAAGAAAATTATAAAGCCTACCACCGACATAAATGCATTAGAGATCCAGCACTATCCTGGTGCCTTTTTATGACTTTGGCCGTGTCCCATATAAATAATCTCACTGCTTCAGCCAATTACATTTTCTCTACAATAATGGACATGACTATTATCATTGATGGCTGCTGAGCTTACTCTGTTTTTTGTTTTCTCTTTTACAGAGGTTAAAAAACTAGAGGAACAATATAACAGTATAAAGATTCCCAATGAAGTGAACGTTGTTACATACTATAAAATCCGTCAGCAGCTTGCCAAGCTTGGGAAAGAGATTGAAGATTATATCCATAAACCCAAGTACTGCCTGCCCTTTTTGCAGCCTGGTAGGCTGGTTAAGGTAAAAGCCAATTATTGCAATTTAGTTTCCTTAAACCTCTTATTTTAACCCAAGGATGTACAATCTGCAACCTACTATCAAAACTCCCAGCATTTCTCAGCAGATGTCGGGAGATCCTGTTCATAAACAGCAGGTTGGCGACATATGTTGTGATTGTATTATAGGCAACAAATTGCTAACATTATAAAATGTATTTATGTGACCTGGCAGCTTCTACTCTGCTTAAGTTTATTGAAGGCAAGAATTTGACAGTGTGTGACTGATAAACGCTGAGTTCTTAACCAGCTAGGTTTAAATGGTAATGGTTTAAAGTCTATTGCAAAGCTGTATTTGGCCTGCTGCTGCAGAATTCAATACAATGCATTTTGATTTGATTTGGTAGTCATTACTGGTAAATCTGTTAAGAAAGACTTCATAGAATTTAACTTTTATATTTTTAAATATTTCATATTTGTGATTTGACTGAGCAGTTTAATACATTTAGTCTAAAATACCTAAAGAAAAAACAGTTGTCCGGCATTCTTGCGGAATTTTGCATGTTCCCCTCTACTGAATGTCCTTCTGAAACAAAGGGTATTAGCCCACCATTTGCCAGGAGAATAAAAACTGTAATCACTAGGCAGTGGCAATTTGTTAGGCATCCACTCCCCCCCCCCAACACAAACACACACACTCACTCACACACTGATTAAAATCACTTACTTGGCACCCTGGGCCACTGTACTGTTTTCTAAAAACTGCAGTGTCTTTGGGTACTACTGCAGGATCACCACTTCAATATCTTTTTCTGCATAGATCCTCTTTATAGCCTGGTCAAGGTGTGCATGCACAGAAGAGAAAAAAATTGAACTTAGAAGCCAAAAGCTGACATTTCATTCTACTGCACATGCGCATCAGGCTGTGGTCTGTAGAGAGGATCCACTAGGCCAGTGCAGTTTTCAGTAAACTGTAGCACAAGGCTGGGGTCTCTGGTAAGCCGTTATAATCAGTCCACCCCCAACTGATTTTGCTTTTTCCAAGAAGCTTTCCATTAAATGATGCTGTTGTTGTTTTTTGGCTATATTAAACCACCAAAGTGTTAGTGAGGTTGGACACTGATATTGGAACTCTTTGTAGGACTTTGCTCATGCAAATTGATGCCACAATGTAGATAGTGCACAATTTTTTAAATGTCATTGTACAGTGTCACTGCAACCAGAAACCCTAGTCCAAACCATGTAATGCAGCCACAGAACATTTGTTCCTTTACAGTCATCACTTTGCATTCAAGCAGGTAATGTTGTCATCTGACTAACCAGATTTCATCCATCAAGACTGCTGGGGAAGCATGAATCCTATAATTCCAGAGAATGTTTCCATGACTCCAAAGTTCAAATGGCTTTATTCTACTCCAGCCTATGCTAGGCACTATGCATAATAAAGCTATGATTGCTCCCCTGTTAAAATAAAAAACAATGATTAGTTGCTATATTCATGTTGGTTTCAAAAATAGAGTGGAATTCTGTGGTAAGTGCAGTTTGAGAAGTGGTGTGCAGATACGTTTAGCCATATAGGGAATATCCTGTGCCGTTGAGGTGAACTGGTTTTTCAGGATATTGTTTATATTTCACATGGAGTAAACTAATACAGGTATGGGATCGGTTATCCAAAAATCTTCGAATTACGGGAAGGCCATAATCTGGAGAGTCATGTTTTTGATACGCGTTTGTTGAATAAAATTACCTTTGCTCAGCTTTACTACTTCTAGATGCTGATAACCTAAATGTGGAAGGTGTTAGGCCACTTTTGTCCGTTTTAAATGAACTATTATACTTGTCAAGACGATGCTCACAGGGATCAGCCTGATGAAGTGGGAAGGACACCTGCAGCAGTATGTCAGAATGTCCATGACTTGCGTGTCTACAGACTGTCCATCATATCTGGACATTAAAGACTCATTCAGAAAGCATTTAAAGGGCTTGTAACTAGTAATGAGCTTTTTTGAGCCAGCCCCTCTGATGATGGCACAAAAGGGGCGGGCAAGGCACATGCCTGTAAAGTCGGAAGCTGGCAGTCTAAGGTTGCAGGCGGGACAAGCAGGCAGAAGAATTCAACACAAACCCACCCACGACCTGCAAAAAACTCAGTGAGGTCAGCCTGACACATGGGTTTTGGGCCAGCCTGAACATCACAGATTAATACATTTCATTTTTGGAGTTACTGCTCTTTTAAGCATAGATTACTATTACTATATACATTTGTCTTTTCTATTTCATAGTATATTAAGCTAGTTAATTGCTTTATATTTTAGCACTGTGTAATATGGTTGTTTTCATTCTGATAATGGCTGTGTAAGTGAGTAACTTTTATGCAGTGATCTAATAGTGACCATCATTTCCTGGTGTGCTTAGCGCTTACCAAAGCTATCGAGTGTGGCTTAAGAGAAAAAGGATCACGTATTGCAGCTGTTTCTTGGGCAGATTTTCAGTGAATGCTCTCATGCTTCTGTCGTTCTGCCAGGTGGAATTCAATTTTACAGCTTTTCCATTAGTCATTTATTAATGTAATAGGTTTCGACCGACCAGTTTGTAATGAACCTGGTTTTATTACATTTTCTCTTTTTTTTTCGATTACAAATGATGCAAAGTGGTTTGTCTTAACATTCATCCTCTGTGTTTATGGAGTGCCATACTTTACTAGGGTAGAGATAGCAAGAATTTAGCCATTACTTGTGAACTGCATCTTCCAGGACCAGACAGAGAGAGAAAAGTGGACCCCAGGCAATTCCGTAAGGTTGGATCCCTGACCTTAGCCGGGAAATTTATGAAACTGTGAATTGGAAGTTGGATTTTGAGAATACCTACAGAGCTGCACTTTTGATTCTTCTGTTGTGTATATTGAATAAAACAATTCTGTTTTTCTATGTCCTACTGATTTGTAGTCGATGGCTAATAAATATCAAATATGGTTCACAACATAATTCTCGGGGGGGAAAGGGGGATTGTGGCAAGTGTATAGTACACGAACAGGAGGACGGCACTCTGGTAAAAGGCAGGTTTTAATTGCAAGTTACTGCAGAATTACATGGCCTTATGCGTTCCGGGAGCACACTCCCTTAGTTATGTCAGGGGGAACCTCTGCTTCTGGGATGGAAATGCTTGGGCAGGAAAAAAACTAAAAGGCAGACCAGGCCCTTGAAGTTATGACACTAGTTGACAACTACTTGAGGGCACACAGCTAGTCATAATCACCTGGCTGAAAACGGAAAACTTTCAACCAGTTATTGGCCATTTATCCTGGCCAACATGGGCCTGAAATTTGCTATTTGTGGCTGTTACAATATCAGTAAAGGCTTTTTATTTTATTTTTTTTTTATTAACATTTTCAATACACACACAATAGTACAGAAAGAAACATTAAAATGTCTTACATTCATCAATCGTGGGTATTCACATGGATACGATCAAGCACAACTGAGCCGTTTACATGCATACACCTACCAGCGAACATTTCACCCAGACCTAGGCTATTGCTTATATCTAGTGATCAACAGTGTCTGGTAACTGGTACTAATTCCCAGAACACATGGAAGAGAGTTCCCTACTCCTCCCCACATTTATAGCAAGTGTCTGGAGTACCCGGATAAATCTTGGCCAACCTCTGGGGGTAAGGTATACTCTGTTAAAGAATTTTATCTGTATAAGCCTATCTCTGTTGGATATGGTAAGTTGTGAAATTTGCTCTCTGACCCCCTTCCAAGCATCCTCATCCATTGCAGAGATATCTACTACCCATTTTAGGTGCAATCCCTCCACATGGGAGCCCGAGGATTTCTGTAAAATAGCATATATCCAAGAGATGGCCTTTTGCAGCCCCGGCTGCCGAAGGTAGCGTTCAAGTGTGAATTGGCTTATGTCCAATGAGCGGACGTGAAACTGGGCCTGGAACGTGTGACTTAATTGCAGATAGCGGAATATCATGTTGGATGGTAGCTGGTACTTTTCTCTTAAGGTCTGGAAGAGTTTGATCTGCCCACCCGCTACAATTTGATCAGTAAAGGCTTTTTAATTTTTTTAATTGGCATCTAGAACCTGACTAATGGCATTCCCATTTATTATGTAATATGTTTTTTTTTTTGTCTAGTTATTGGGTACACACACAGAGCTGTATTTATATCTACACTTTTATTTGCTTTTTGTGCTTTGCTCTGCCAAAGAACATGGTAGCCAGTAAATGGAAAAATGCTCCTTTGGATCCACAGTTATTCCGTTCGAACAGGTTGCCTCTGAGATCTAGGAGAGTAACCCCTATCCTTCTATTCAGTAGGAAAACTTTGTTCCTGGAATACTTAACTGGTCCACATAATTCCAGGACATTTACAAATAATTAAAGTCTTTGGAGTTGTTGTTTTTTCCGCAATTAATTGATACTTGAATGTTGCTTACAATTATATTTTCTTTGTGCAAAAAAAAATATATATATATAAGTGCAAAATATATATATATATATATAAGTTTCAGTACATTTTTAAAATTCCGTAAAATCAGTTGGAGCAATTTGCTTTTGCTGTTGCTTTTTTTTTCCCAAATAAATTGCAGCTTACAGCTACAAGATAAAAAAGAATTAAGAAACGAAAACTCCCAGGGCTAAAAAAAAAAAAGCATTTGCATTTCTAAATATGCCAGACATATCTGTATGCACTTTATAAATAAGTAATGAACAACCTTGGCCCCCACCCAACTGTTTTATGAACTACAACTCCTACCAGTACCCAACAGACTTGTTTCCTTGACAGCTGATTGACATTGTAGTTGAATATTTGGAGGGCAAGACATTTCTTTTGCTTGAATTCTCCTCTGCACCATGTAACAGCAATTCAAAAAGGGGGGTTTGTTCCTATTTCCTCTTTAAATCTAAATGTAATTTTTCTTTTTTTTTCATCAAAGGTAAAAAATGAGGATGATGATTTTGGATGGGGCGTAGTGGTCAACTTTTCCAAGAAATCAAACGTGAAGGTAATAAGAATATCTGTACACACACAGCTTACACATTCCTAATTTAATGTGCCGGTCTCCTAACCTGAATGGCCTTCAAACCATTGCTTTTGTACATAAATTGCAAGCAGAGCCAGCATGGGACTGTGCCGGACACAGGGTGGCCACACTTCTACACTCTGCAAAATGGGACCAATCTGGTCGCACTTTCTTTAAATTTGCGAGCCAAAAAAAAAAAATCATACAATATCTTCCCTTGTGGAATATGTGCATTAATCTTTCCAACAAAGTAAATGTTCTGCTTTCAGCTATATGTGTATGTTGTGGCCAGGGTCCAGGATTAATCAAACCCACAATTGCTAGGTTCATTGCTAGCCTTAATTTAATGCCATCATGCAATAGTGAGGGCTGCTACAAGCTTGTCATGGTTGGTATCTGCAAAGGAATGTGTAATTATAATGAAACCATACAAAATGTATTTAGCCTCATGCACAGTAGTGTGTAAAAATTAGCAAATGTGTGAATTGTTCATGGATAATGCAGCACGGTCAAAAGTATGGTAATCCCCCAAATGTTAATTTCTTATTATGCACCGTAAAAAGGTGTGGCTCGAGTCTGCATTTTCCTTTCTCAGTGCCAGCTTAAAGGAGCCTAAGTGCCTTCATTCATCTATGCCATTGCTGCTCTTTTGGTTCTGCTCCCAAATTACTTCAGACTATACCCTCACCCACTAGGCCATACTCCTGTTCCTGTTGTATAGGTTTGTAACAGAAAGTTTAAGATGGCCACACACTAAGCCAGTGGCTCATGAGCAACATGTTACTCACCAACGCCTTGGATGTTGCTCTCAGTGGCCTCAAAGCAGGTGCTTATTTTTGAGGTAGGGACTGGGGCTATGAACGACAGTGGGCCTAGGGGTGCACGCTATTTAAATCCGACCCTGATTCTATTTCGACTATTTGCCACCTAAAACCTGCCGAATTGCCGTTGAGTTTTGTTCTCTGATTCTTGGGTTCCACAGTTAAAGCACTTCTGTGCATGCCCCTTCTGTTCTGCTATTGGCTGATTCATGCTAGCTATTTGGATCAGTTGGCTCAATGGCATGGGTCATCTGACTCAAGCTGCTTTCTGTTGACCCCCTGGCTAGGCCCCAGGTAATGGCAAGAGGTAGCTATAGGTTTTTTCAACAGATAGGTATACCGTTAGAGGCACATTTCTCAAAGGTCGAATTTCGAATTCATGTTGGTTTTTTAAAAACTCCCCTTAACTACCAAAAATTCTAAATTTGACCAATCAAAATGTATTAATAAAATCACATTTTTAAAACACTGATTAATTGAATCGACCCAAACTCAAATCAAATTTGATTCTAATTTAAAAAAACTCTATTTGCGTTCAGGATGGCTGCAAACAACTCCAAATTGATCCCTGGACCTCTTCCATTGACTTAAACAGCAATTCGGCAGGTTTTAGGCGGCGAATAATCATATTCGAGTTCTTAAAGGGCCAGAAGAGTATGGTAAATCTCAAAAATTGAATTTGATTTTTTTTTTTTTTTTTTAAAAACTCGAATTCCATTTGAATCAGCCCATAGATTTGTCCATCGATTCTTTTTTTAATTTTCTTCTTTTTTTTTTTTTTTGCTTGTACCATCCATGCTATGTGCAGCAGAAGTGGTTTATCTGGCCAGGGACTGAAATGAATCAAATAAAAGGCTCTCTAAAAGTTCAGAGCTAAGAGGCTAAAGTGTGGGCAGCCAATGTTACGGAGCATTACAATGCAAAAAGATGATGTAATGTGCACATAATAATTTCCTAGCTGTTATGTTTTTATAGAGGAATAGATTTCCTCCCCAGAGCCATAGTAATGGGATGCCGAGTGGCATTTACTCTCGTACCCGCTGGTCTTATAAAACATAATACACATATCACTTTCTGTACAATAATATCCTCCAAAAAATGCAAGTGAGCGGAAATGTTCAGCAGAAGATATCATTTTTTTTGAGTCACAAACAGCTTAATTTATTAACTAAAGGAAAATGTAACTTGTATAAAATTGTGGTTTAACCACCCTGCTATAATGGATTAAACTAGGCATGGATATCCTGTGGCCTTCTGGATGATGATAAACTTCTATTCTAAGCAAACAGTCTTCAACCGGAGGGTGCATGTTGGACATTTTAAAATTAACAGAAGTGAAAGCCTTATTTGGCTATGACTCTGTCTAAGCTAAAAGAGTAATATTGGCTTGAAGGCTGAAATGACCACATTTGACTGTATCGACACTGCCTTAAAGGCATACTGTCGCAGGAAAAGGTTTTTTTTTCCCAAAATGCATCCATTAATAGTGCTGCTGCAGCAGAATTCTGCACTGAAATCCGTTTTTCAAAAGAGACAAAAAATTTATATTTAATTTTGAAATTTGGTATAGGGCCAGGCATGATGTCATTTTTCCAGGTGCCCCCAAACCATGTGACTTTGGCCCTGATAAACTTCAGTCACTCTTTACTGCTACACTGCAAGTTGAAGTGATATTACCCCCCTCCCTTCCCTCCCCAACAGCCTATCAACAGAACAATGGTCAGCTAACTAGATAGCAGCTACCTGACACCTCTGCGAAGGTTTTTTTGCATTGCTAAAACCCTGCTCTTTCCGGCTCGGGTGCTATTCTCATGTCTACCACTAGGTGGAGAGCACGACTTGGGTCGTGGTAAAATACAACGAGAAAGGGAAAAACAATAGCTATTTTAAAGCAGTTCCATCCTTTTCAAAGCTCAGGATCAGGCACAAAGCACTGAGATGGCTGCCTCCAGACCAATATTACTGCTTAAAAAAAAAAAACATTTGTTGTTTCAAGAATAACATTTTAAATGGAAGAGTGAATCATTTGAAATGAAATCAGTGTAATTTAGAAATAAAAAGTAAACTATAAAAATCATGACAGAATCCCTTTAAAGACCCCATGCCTTGTTGACCTTGTACAAAAGCTTGTGTAGCTCAGAGTTCTATCTCAGAATAAACCACGTTGATAATCCGCTGAACAAATGTAGCATTTGAAAACAAATTTAAAAATTTTTTATTTAATTTGTTGCCTTAAACAAAGCAGAACTGTTAAAGTGAAGCTACTTCCAATTTACGATTGATCTACTTTGTTCACTAGAGCAGTTATGGGAGGAGAGGAAATTCAAACTCTTTGTTTTTCAGGGTGGGGTAATAATTGTAAAAACAACTCTTCAAAAACCAATAGTTAAAATATATATATATATATATATATATCCTTATAAACGGTGAGTTCTGATGTCATTTGTGTCACATGACTCACTGAAACTTGTGTATTATAAAAAATAAAGTACCCCCAATTGCAAAATATGAGGATATTAGAAGTCACCTCGGAGTTCTGAGGCCTCGTGCTTTTATATGGTCATGAAACTCCTCTGTAACTTATAATATCCTTATATTTTACAAGAGGGAGTACTTTATTCACTATATATATATATTTATAATTTTTTTTATTTATTTTTATTTTGTTTTTTAACTTTTGTGTAAAATATACACATATACTACAGTTTAGCAGAAAACTTTGTTTTACACAATAAAAACGTTTAAATTGAATTGATCACTATTCTTTTTTTTTTATTATTTTCCTAAGCCGAATTCTGGTGAACTGGACCCACTCTATGTAATAGAAGTGCTTCTCAACTGTTTAAAAGAGAGTGTCAAAAATTATGCTACGGAGGCTGCAAAACCAGCAAAGCCAGATGAGAAAGGCGAGATGCAGGTGTGTATCGCTTGATAAAATATTCAGCAATTCCAATCACCGTTGTAATATATATTTTTCTCTAAGTCGTTAGTGACAAAATAATCATCTATTTGAGTCTATTTGTCAGCTAAGTGGTTCCCCTTTAAGTTAACTTTTAGTATGTTATAGAATGGCTAATTCTAATCAACTTTTCAATTAGTCTTCATTTTTACTTTTTTTTTATAGTTTTTTAAATTATTTGCCTTCTGACTCTTTCCACTTTTCACATGGGGGTCACTTACCCCATCTAAAAAACATTTGTAAGGCTACAAATTTATAGTTATTGCTACTCTTTATTACTCATCTTTCTAGTCAGGCCCTCTCCTGTTCATATTTCAGTCTTTTATTCAAGTAATAAAATAAATTCAAATAATTTGGACCCTAGCAACCAGACTGCAGAAATTACAAACTGGAGAGCTGCTAAATAAAAACCTAAATAATTCAAAAACCACAAACAATAAAAAAAACAATTTGCAAATTGCCTCAGAATATCACTCTTTTACAATCTAAATTATATTCAAAGTTAAAAGTGGGGTACAACCTAAAAAGAGCCCTGAACCCAAATGATTGTTCTACAAAGAGCAACATTTCTTTTCAATATAGGTGTGTTGCAGTCAGTGATTTGCATTCTATGCTCCCTCTAAAATCGAATGAAAATGTAAATCTGTTTACTGACCCCTTTCCCTATGCTGTACTGATAAGGATTTTACTTTTTCCCAATACTGTAAGCTGTTCCGACTCTACACTAATGTGAGCCCTTTTTGGCTACATCGTAAAACAAGAATCCGCTAGGAGAACTGGAGAACTGCAGTACTTTGATGCGTGCCATTATGTGTCTAGCACACGTGTGGAAGGATAGTGCTCCTGGGCTGTATTTATACGACGTGTCACATAAACTGTTTGCAAGCAGACATTGTAAAATGAAGAGTGAATATAAACACGCCACGATTCATCTTCTGCAACCAAAGCTTTCGGTCTCCCAAGTTTGGCAGCTGAATTAATTGCACATTTGGATGCCACATGCTGTTTTCAGTTATTAATAAGCATTGCTGAAATGAGTTGGAGCTGGTCCCGGGTTTGTGTCAAGAAAAAAAAAAATATTTATATATATATTCTTCTCTGAATACTGTGGTGTTCAGTCACATAGTGGGTAAAGCCTGTTGTAGGAAAGAAATCAGCCGGTACTGGGATATAATCTGCCCATACAACTGCTCCAGAGGATTTACAAAGTAGCAACTGTTTTTTTTGCACATATAACTGTCTCCCAAAATGTGTCTAAGAGTAATTAGGGAGTGGATATGTAGAAGGGTGCTAGATGTTGATGCAGATATCCCCCACCTTTGACATTTACAGATGTTATACAACTCCCAGCATGCTTCAGCAACCACAGTCTGTTAGTGGAATGCTGGAGGGCAATATGTATTCTGTAGCCCACCCATTTTGTAGTTATTGCAGTTGTTACTCTTTGAGAAGGTGCCAAGCAGCTTTCAGATTGTGCCAGTGAGTGGGTAGGACTTTGGATGTTGTTGTACTCAAGGGTTAATAGTATTAACATGGCAGCAGCTGTGTGCGTTGCATGTAGCAGCTGGACCGGCTGGAATGCAGTTTCCTGCCACAGGGAACATTTCCCACATTGCTTCATTTTGGCAAAACCAGTATTCTTCTATGGTTTCACAGATACCGCAGACATACGATGCTTCTATGTATTCTCTGGACTGTTCACAGAAGAAATATTGTACATCTTTGCAGGTTCGATGCATACCTGGTTATAAAGAGAAATATTAATAGGTCATGAAGTTGGTTCAGCAGTATGTTTTGTTTTTTCAGAAAATGATGGCTGCTGGGTTGAGCGTCTGTACCATCTAATATTGTTGCATGAATTGGATATCTTTGGATTGCAATTTATTTTCATATTCATCAACATCATTGTTCTCAAACTGTGGGACAAGCTCACCAAGGGCAGCCAGGATCAGTGGCAAGGGATGCCCAGCCTGAAGCCCATTTAGGATGAGATTTAATGACTAATTTATTTTTTCTCTTCTAGATACTCCTGAATATGTCAGGGGGAGGGTGGATTTGTGGTGACCAAGTATTTACTATCTTAGAAGTTCTTAAAGTTATAGCTCAAGGCCAAAGTTGGACATCAAACAGAGGTTAAACTGAAAGTCAGAAAACAAGTGATCTATGTTGTCAAAATAGGGCAGAGGGCTAGGATAGGGGAGTGGGATTGGGCTGAAGCAAAGACCAAAGCGAGCTATAAATGTTTTTTGGAAAAGTCAGGAAAGCGTTGTTTACAAGTATTGGGTTCCTGTCCATGATTATATTGGAAATTCAGCTCATACTGCTGGTGCAGCTAGATTTCAGCCTGAAAACACATTTTTTGGTTAAAATTTGCCTTGTACCTGGCCAGGTTTGGGTGATTTCTCCCATTTCGAAGAAAGTGCTGCGGTTAATGTCACATGGGTTTGGATTTTCCCCCAAAAAGTGCCACTGTGATTTTTCTTACCCATATCTGCCCCATGAGTGCACTGGCAGGTGGATGGCAAAAGTTTGGTATCTTCTCCACTGGTAGCATGATGTTTTGTAAAAATGTAGGTGTAAAGATTTGTCAAACTCACATGCTCCAGCTGTTGCACTACAGCTCCCAGAATCCCAAATTGGGTGTTCTACAATAAATATTCTGTGCGTTTAACATCTTTCCCATTTAAGAGGTTGTTTCAGAGGACTGCGAATAAAAGGTGTGGAGTAATAGAGTTGCAAGGAAGGTCCCTTCTGGGAGCCAAGCACAACTTCTAGATAGCTGCAGTGCAACGCTAAGAAAAACCATAATAATTCTTGATGGCTATACTCCCCAACTAAGCACTAACCATTTAAGATGGCTACAGTGACTACAGTGTTTTTTAAAGCCATTACCCTTGTAATATTTGTCTGTATTCAGACTCCTGCCATTGTAATAAAACACAGTGAGACATAGTTTCCTAGAAAGCCATTTGCGTAGCTCCATGAACATATAAATGGAACTTTTTCCCCTTTTACATGTTCAGAGCAAGCTCCGCGGGCAACTATTTTCCAGGTTTTTATTTCTTTGCATTACTGGCTTTCCAAACCAAGAGCAAAAACAGATTGCTCATAGCAAAACACATTTGGTTATTGCCAAAGGTCCTCTATAGATCCATTTTAACCTGGTTTGTAGTTGCAATTCTAGTACTACATGTATTGATTGTGTTACCAGTACATCACATAACCATATGGCATCATATTTACATATAAAAAAAACTTTGTCTGCTATATAAACATGAACTTTACTTGCCTGCAGATCTTCTGTTGTACAAAGACAGTGTTGATGTGCCATATAAACATTTGGGGAACACATGTGAGGCTTGCCAGTAATCCCTGCGCTTATTCCTTTTAATAATTGCCATATGGTAATTGCTTCTCACTGCTTTTCAATAACCTCTGTAGTCTGATATTGCAATTTGGATTGAAACTGCTAACTCTGTAGAATATGATATTTCTCTCTGTGCTTTTCATAAATAATACATATGCCTCTATCTGAGAGTCCAGCTGCAATCTCTGTTATGCCTGCTGAGCAGTATCTGGTCTGTGTTTGTAGTGAGGAAATCTGAAGCTATAGTCAGATGTTAAAGGAGAACTAAAGCCTAAAAATAATTATGGCTGGAAATACTATATTTTCTATACTTACAGCAGCCCCATAACAGTTCTGATCCAGGCCTTGAAAGATGGCCAAACAAGATCCATGATGGGGAACTACAGTTTACGTCTTTTGAGACACTGCACATGCTAAATGTACTCTGGGCAGCAGTTGAGAAGCTGAGTTTAGGAATCGAACCATTAAGCAGAAAATGAGGTTTGCTTTAGAAGCTGAAAAATAAAACTTTACACTTCAAGATTAGAAAAATAGTCACACATATATAGAATATAGAAAGTAATTGGAAAAAGTCGTAATTTCTGGTGAACTATCTGAAACCAACTGCACTGAAAAAAGTGTTTGAATGTAAACCACCATTTAATATAGGAAAGAATACTTAAAGGAGGATTTAACCAGTAATAACCCCCCCACCCTGAGTAGACCCCTCCCTTCCTCCTCCCCCCCAGCCTACCTGTGTTCTTCTGACTTATATATAGATATGATATACCGTATATACTCGAGTATAAGCCGAGTTTTTGAGCCCCCAAAATATGCTGAAAAACGCTACCTCGGCTTATACTCGGGTCAAGTGCAAAAACGGTCGCCGGCGTCCAAGAATAGTCACCGGCGTCCAAGAATAGTCTCCAAGAATATTCGCCGGCGTCCAAGAATGGTCGCCGGCATCCAAAAACAAGATGCCGGCATCCAAAAAAAAAGATGCCGGCATCCAAAAACAAGATGCCGGCACCTCCAATAGGAGCAGAAACCCTCAATTTTTTGATTGAAACTTACCAGAAGCTGCTGCATTTCTCACCCTCGGCTTATACTCAAGTCAATAAGCTTTCCCAGTTTTTGGAGGTAAAATTAGGTACCTTGGCTTATACTCGGGACGGCTTATACTCGAGTATATACGGTACCGTATATAGATTCTCTGCTTAGGGAAAAAGGACAGGACTGGTGTTTTCTGTCGGAGGAGAAGTAGCAGCAGTTACGTGAGTGCTTTGCCTAAGCACGAAAAGTGACTAACTTTTTCAGAAGTAAAACTAAGCATTTAAAAATAAAAAAATTCCCTGCTGTACCACCACACAAGTGTATTTTTAAAGAGAAACTACAGGTTTGTAAAAAAAAAATTTAAAGATGCAGAATTTAATAAACTATATTGAGGAAACAATTTTTAAATCTTTCTCTGCCATTTTCTGCTATGGTTTGATTGGGAGTAGTGTACAGCAGCCATTACTTCACTGGGCCCCGTGCTTCAGCTTTATCCATCCAGAGTAAAAGGGCAATATTTACATATATATATTCCAGTTGGGTAAGATTCTCTAATATGCCGCTTGATTTGATATAAACTGTTGCTTAAAGGAACTGCTGGTGAAACTATTGTGTTTTGATTCAGAAACACTATAGTTCAAGTAAACAAGCTGCTGTGTAGCAATGGGGGCAGCCATTCAAAGGAGAAAAGGCTCAGGTTACACAGCAGATAAACTCTGTAGAACATAATGGTGTTATCTGTTATCCACTATTTAACCTGTGCCATATAGACTTTTTTCAATTTTCCCCATTGATACACAGCAGCTTGTTTATATGAACTATAGTAGTATTTCTGAAGCAAACACATCAGTTTTACTAGTGCAGGTCAACAATACATTATATTTTCATTATTTTAAAACACTTTAATTTTTTTGGTGTTACTGTTCCTTTAAGTGTATCATCATAGCACAAGGAGTGCTTTACATACAGGCTGTTTTATGTTGTATATTTTTTTTATATAGGTCTACCATATTTAGGGGTATAGTTTCCATTTAAAGGAGAACTAAAGCTTAAGTAGGCTAAAAATGTTGTACATTATGTTTTGTGCTTCTGTACCAGCCCACGGCAACTACAGCCCTTTAGCAGTAAAGATCTGTGTCTCCAAAGATGCCCCAGTAGCTTCCCATCTTCTTTTCTGCTGATTCACTGCACATGCTCTGTGCTGCTGTCACTTACTGAGCTTAGGGACCACACAATATACAGTACACATAGAATAGAAATGTCACAATATAAGGCTGATTAGTAATTAATACAGATAATTACTACATGGCAGCACAGAAACCAGTGCAACTAGCATCAGAATTTAATAATGAGCCCTGAAGCATTAGCTTACATTTCAGGCCAACCTCATTAGCTTAGCTTCTCAACAGCTGCTCAGAGCCCACTGAGCATGTGAGTGTCACAGATACTTTCCAAGATGGTGACCCCCTGTAACAAGTTTGAAATCCTGGATCATTGCTGCTATTGAGAAGCTGAAACTTTAGGCTGGTGCAATAAGTTCATTATTATTATATAAAATATGCTATTTTTAGCCACATTCATTTTTCGGCTTTAGTTCTCCTTTAAGGTAATTGCAGAGGCATTCAGAGATGCCTCACTTGAATATTTTTTTTAATTGTTTACAAATATTTAATTCCCTTTTTAATAACTTAATCAAAATGTATTGCAAATTATGCGTTGGACTCTAGCGTAATTCACTCCCTTACACCTGGCAAAGTTGCGCTCTTGGCGAAGGGACGTAACTACGCAAATTCACTTCGATGCGGATTTTACTGAACGTTACCTCTTGCGCCAGACTTGCCTTCGACCCCTCAGACCAGGCGAAGTACAATAGAGTAGATAGGACTTCATAAAAAATTATTTGAATAATTTTCTAAGTCACAAAAAACGCTGGCGACTTTTCATTTTTCAGGGTGATAGGCTGAAAAAGATTGTAATTTTTTTGGGGGGTACCCTCCTTCCCCCCTACATTTCCTAACATATGGCACATAAACTATACACTGGGCTCATGTGTAGGGCAATATAACAACTCTATTTTATTTATTTAAGGTTTCCCTGGGCTTGTGTAATGTAATGTATTTGCTGCAGCATTTATGTCCATTCAACTTTAACTTCCTGTCGTATGCAAATTAGCCAACACTAGCACAACTTTGCTTTGCTTGCCGCAGTAACACTAGCGCTGCTTCGCCAGCGTTTGGCGCCCTGGATGCAACTTCGGATTTTAGTGAATTAGCGTTGTCCGGGCGAATCTACACTTGGCAAAGTGTTGCAATGTGAGCGAATCGGACGCTAGTGCAAATTCAGCGCTCCGTAAATCTGCCCCATAGTGTGCAGTAGTGATGTGCGGGCCGACCCAATACCTGCGGGTCAACCTTGCTGTGCTGTTTGCGGGTCGTGTACGGGTGGGGGTTGAGCGACCTTACACTGCCGGCATTCGGTTTTATAGGTGCACGACTGCTCTGCCTCTTTTGTGATGTTATCAGTGGGGCGGGCGCATAACAATAAATGAAGGGCGGAAGTAGAGTGTGGGCGGGGGCCAGTTGGCAGGTTGAGTGGTAAAATTTAAGGAGGTGTACTAGTGGGTTTTACATGGCATCGTCATTATCTTGATAATTAGCCATCATTGTTTTCTCACTCTGACCAGGGCCTCTTTATTGCCACCCGTCACAACATCGCCATCAAAGTACATTTCAGTTTTGTAGACGGAATAGCAAAAAAACACATTTACACTGAACTTTTAGCATGGCACGAATTTAATTATGAAGTTACTGTTTTGCTTTTGGACAAATGTGTTTTTTTGTGTTTATCTTAACTTTCTCACCACAGTACACAATCCCATTTTGCACTTGTACAGATTATATATTGAGTGCTAGGAAATAGTGCTTTGCCTAAGCACGAAAAGTGACTTTTTCAGAAGTAAAACTAAGCATTTAAAAATAAAAAAAATTCCCAGCTGTACTACCATGCAAGTACATTTTAAAGAGGAACTACAGACTTGTAAAAAAAGTAAACATACAGAATTTAATAAACTTAATTGAGGAAACCATTTTTAAATCTTTTGTGATCACCCCTCCCCATATGTTTCTCGTGATATCCACTCATTTGGCTACCTATGCTCTGGGTGAGATCCAGCTGATCTTATTGAAGGCCCGGGATGAACAATAGGATTAGATAGCAGCCCTATGGAGACCCAATTAATTTGTGAGTGCCCCTAAATTTGCTGCTCATAGCCTGGTTAGTGAGATCTACCATAATTTCAGTTCAACTACAGGTATTTTCATAGGAATATGAAATTCTGCAGAAAAATTTATTTAGGTATAGTGAACATTTGGGGAAATAAATGAATTTGCCTTGTGAAGTTTTGCCTCTACCATTATTATCTGTTTTGCAGATTGTCCCAGTAATGCTGCACGCGCTCTGTGCCATTAGTAGTGTGCGTCTGTACATTCCTAAGGATCTCCGGACCACTGACAACAGACAGAGTGTGCTTAAGTCTATCCAGGTAATGCTTTGAGTTTTATTTTGGAAAGTTTGTGCCTTTTTTCCACACAGTGCACTATAATCTGCAAGTTTTCAAAGGAACTATACATTCACTTATATTACAGCAACAAATACAGTTGACACTGGCGACTAGTTCAGGAGACTGAAATATATGCAGATGAGCAGAGTAATAAAAATGCAAACCAAATTAGGATGCAGAAGTCAGATGCTTGTTATGTTTTGCTGCCTGGTACCTTAAAGATCCTGAAGTAAATTGTCATTTCAGTATTCGTCAGCATTAAATTAAAAAAAAACTGCAGTTCTCTGTTGGTTAACAGGATTTATTGTAGGCAATGCAGTGGAATGAATTGCATCTTGCTGCCTTTGGCTCGCAATTAGGGTTGCCTCCCTGGTATAGTGTAGTTGTGAAATGTCCACAGAAAGCCTGCTGAGGATTCATTGGTTTAAACTTGACCACATTGATGGAGCATTTGCTACTCCATTCATCAACACTTGTATCCTTTAATAGTTTTCTATAGGGGCACATTACTGTATCAATTTGTTCCATTTGCATGCAGACTGGCAGACAATGGGGTTGAGGATTTTGAGACTGGGTGTGGACCCTGGTGTACTGGTGGCCCCCACACACGCCTTTCTAACACGGCTTCAAATATAAACTACATAGTTGTGGCATCTAAGCCAGATCACAAACAGTGTGAGCAGTTTACTAGTAGTTAAAACCAAACCTTCCAACATCTAGAGGTGCCACAAAGGATGTCAGTAGATATCCATAAATGCTGAACCGGTTGCCTGTATCACTGCACACCTGTATTAGCCAGAAACATTTCCAACATTTTTTAACTCTTTATTCAGATTTTAAAAACAGTAGATCCCCCATTTTACGTTTCTCAGAGGAAGAGAACTGGGGAAAATGTAAAATCAAAGTAATGTAATATGCATAATATACAGATGGGACCACAATAAGATGTAAAATTGAAGATTCACTAAAATTATTTGGTAGATGATTGCTCGTGTAAATACAGATATGGGACCAGTTATCCAGAATGCTCAGGACCTGGTGTTTATCGGATAATGGATCTTTCCATAATTTTTATCTTAATACCTTAAGTCTACTAGATAATCATTAAAACAATAAATAGACCCAATAGGCAGGTTTGTTTCCAATAATTATTTCTTAGTTTGAATTAAGTACAATGTACTGTTTTATTATTACAGAGTAAAAGGAAATTACTTTTTAAAAAATTTGGATTATTTTGGTGAAATGGAGTCTGTGGGAGACGGCCTCTCCGTAATTCTGAGCTTTCTGGATAACCGGTTTCCAGATGACTGATCCCAAACCAGTATATGAATATATCTTTCAGTATAATTTTAAGTCCAGTTTCCATGGTGGTTTAACACTGGTGACGGTAGACTCTCATGGGATAGCTATGCTAACGGTAGACTCCCAATTTGTAGGTTCGGACCCGCATCCTTCACATATAAGCACATACTCTTAACGCATGGAGACCTGCTCCGAACCCAAGCGCTTCTGCTTGCTGCATGTACAAGATGTGAGGGGCTTTGATATTAAAGCTTTCTGTTATTCTAGGAGGTACAGAAGCGATTTCCTGATGGGGTGCCTTTGTTAGATCCTATTGACGACATGGGAATCAAGGACCCTGGGCTGAAAAAAGTTGTCCAGAAAACAGAAGCTTTTGAGCACAGAATGTATTCCCACTCACTCAATAATGACCCAAACCTGGAGTCCCTATACAAGCTATGTGAGAAGAAAGCACAGGTGAGTACAGTTCTGTTACTTAACAGCAAGTCTTTTTTTCTGTGTGTTAATAGCCTCAGGCTAATGCAAAGAATGTTTAAGAAATTCCATTTCTGATAATTATGTACTTCAGTGACCCCATTTTCTTTTGAACTTGTATTTAATTGAAATGTATAAATACACCAATATGTAATAAAAGACGGCAGGTTTTCTCAAGCAACGAATTAGATCTTAGAACAGGTGACCAGTAAAAGCTGCTGATTGGTTGTGAAATTCTGCACCTGGCTAACCATAGGCTAGAGCCAGAAGATGGATAGGACTTTGGAGAATCCGCTGCCCTGCTGCTTCCTTTGTTCTGAAGGTGCAGAGCGGATTTTGGTACAAAATGCAAAATGTCTTGTTTTGCCGCCGAAATCCAGTCTACCTGCACCCGTGCGGACATAATGCTTCTGGGTGCTGGGAAAGCACGAGTGGGGAAGTGGATTCTCAGCCTGCGTAGAAACTGCAGAGACCTGCAGTCGTCTGGCCCTAGCATGAATGTCTTTTATTGTATTACCTAATATAGACTTTTTTCTGATGATGTCCATCCTTAAGCCAGCAATTATGTTATTATAACTCCCATTTTACTTTAACAACAATATAAATCTTCAATGCCACAGCAATGTAGCTGTGCTTTGCATAACAAACGGCATCATCTTTGCATGCTAACCTGATTTTTTCGGTTCTCAGATTGCCGTAGATATCCGAGCAGCTAAGCGGGAGCTAAAGAAAGCACGGACAGTGTTACAGATGGATGAGCTGAAGTGTCGCAAGCGAGTGCTGAGAAGACTGGGATTTGCCACTGCTGCTGATGTAATTGAAATGAAAGGCCGAGTGGCCTGCGAAATCAGCAGGTAAGAAAGGAAGGAATAATGACTCCGTTATTTAATATTCCATAGGATATCCATTTTCATCTCTTTTTATTTCTTATGTCTTGCGCACCCAGCATGTTTAGGTTTCTTTCATAACTGCATAAGTAACACTAACCCTATTTAGTTTACAAGAAAAACTTCCTACAAAGTCCAAAATGCCAGTTTTGTGATTTGACCATTGGGGCACTTTTTTATTCCAAAGATAAAGAGGTTTAGTTGTAACTCATCAATAAAGAGAGACTTTTAAATAGAAAACATTCAGCAGAATAATTAATTAGTAAAAACTAAAGGAAATGGCTGCTGTGCTTCCAATGCCTACAGAAAGCAACTGTTTAGAAAGAGAACTGCAGAGTTAATAAGGTGATATCACATTAATATCCAGATTGGCAGGTGTTTTATCTCCCGCCCACAGTTACTGGTTGTTGCTGCACTGCCATGCTTTGGCTTTTGCTTTACCCACAAAATTTGAGCAGCAATGTTTTTAAATAAAATATCATGTGCGATTTCCTCATTTAAACTGCTCATCATTTTCAGGATTTAGCATTTATGATTTTCCTTTCCGGTGCATCTTCTAACCTGTAAACAAACACATGTCCAGTTTCTGCTCTTGTAAACACTCTTGAGTAAAAGATTTTTGGATGCTTCGTAGCTTATGTCAGCCTCCAAGTATTTATCAGACTGCTTTCCCTATAAGGCAAAGTTGCCTTGTGTGTGCAACTGAGTTTTTCCAAGCACACCTTACAGCTACGGAAAAAGAATACCAACATTCTTAGGCATGTCCATTAAAAATATGCCATACTTGAACAGCCGTCACTCCCTATTTTTAAAGTGGGCGTTCGCTCACCATATACCAGGAATGGCAGAGGGCAGGGGTGACAATATTGCGATGGGCCGTTAACCACTTTCATGGACTCAAATGCAAGACAAATATCCCTCTTTACCTACCAACATATTTGCCTTTCTCCAAGCCCAAACCTATACCAGCAAAACTATTAGAAGATTACCCGACAATAGCTTTTTATTAAAGGAGAAGTAAAGCTTAACTAAAGAAGTGGGCTAGAAATGTTGTACATTATGTTTTGGGTTTCTGTACTAGCCCAAGGCAACCACAGCCTCCAAAGATGCCCTATTAGCTCCCCATCTTCTTTTCTGCAGATTCACTGCACATGCTCTGTGCTGCTGTCACTTACTGAGCTTAGGGACCCACTTACAATACTATACAGTTCACATAGAATAGAAATGTCACAATATAAGACTGATTAGTAATTAATACAGATAATTACTACATGGCAGCACAGAAACCATTGCAACTAGCATCAGAATTTAATAATCAGCCCTGTAGCATCAGATTATATTACAGACCAACCTCATTTTCTGCTTGATAATTAGTGACAACCCCTAAGCTTAGCTTCTCAACAGCTGCTCAGAGCCCACTGAGCATGTGAGTGTCACAGACACTTTCCAAGATGGTGACCCCCTGTGACAAGTTTGAAGTCCAGTATCATTGCTGCTATTGACAAGCTGACACTTTAGGCTACAAATGTGGATCACAAATAGTCCCCCAACCCTTAAATTGTTTCTGTAAAAGTTGGCCAGGGTGTTTTATATCAGAAATTCTTTGAAACTTGGGAAACCTTTATTGAAATTATACCGCAGGCAATGAAGAACAAAATTCATGCATGCTTTCAATCGACTGACTTATATACTTGGGGTCAAAAGAGGAGACCCACCAATCTCATTATAGACGAAATTAATAGAATGGACCTTACATATTATTTAAAATTATTCCATTCCGAACTCCTCTTTCAGTATTGGAATCAAAAGCTTGTTTGAACCAGAGAGATTATTAAGGTTATTCTTCTTTCTCTTCTTATTTTATTCTACTTATCTTTATTATTGTTATAACCATATAAGGTTAACTGCAAGCACTACAGCAATGGTCGGCACTCCTGTGACTTTCTTGAAATGCTCCTAGTCTGTCAAACTACACTGATGTATAATTCGCAACATTGTAATGGAAATTAAGCAATATGCTGTTCATACTACCTTGCTATACCTGAACCATTGCATTCATCATACTTGTGATTATTGCATTGATGTGGAGATTTCTAAATCTTGTTAGACGATTGCTCAAATAAAAATCATATGCCATTACCTGTTCATCTACTGTTTGGAATGTACCGTAATGCTTTATACCACTCCTGTACTTGACTTTTACTCACTGCTCTGAGACACAGATTGCAAACAAACGCAGTTTCCTTTCAATCATAAAGGTTTTGTTCAGCCCTTATATTAACTTTTAATATGATGTAGAGCAGGAGTCCCCAACCTTTTTCACCAGTGAGCAAAATTCAGATGTAAAAAGAGTTGGGGAGCAACGCAAGCATGAAAAATGTTCCTGGGTTCCTTGTACCTAAATCTGTCCTTTAATAATTGACTTTGTTTTTCCTGTGCTGTATACGATTATGTAAACATCTACATAGACTATAAGGGGCAGATTCACTAACTTCGAGTGAAGGATTCGAATGAAAAAAACTTCGAATTTCGAAGTATTTTTTGGGTACTTCGACCATCAAATTGGTTAAATTCGTTCGAATTCGATCGAAATCGAACGATTCGAACGATTCGAAGTAAAAATCTTTAGACTATTCGACCATTCGATAGTCGAAGTACTTTCCCTTTAAAAAAAACTTCGACCCCCTACTTCGGCAGATAAAACCTACCGAAGTCAATGTTAGCCTATGGGGAAGGTCCCCATAGGCTTGCTAAACTTTTTTTGATCGAAGGATATTCATTCGATCGTTTGATTAAAATCCTTCGAATCGAACGTTTAGCGCTAAATCCTTCGACTTCGATATTCGAAGTCGAAGGATTTCAATTCGAGGGTCGAATTTCGAAGTATTTTTAACTTCGAAATTCGACCCTTAGTGAATCTGCCCCTAAGTGTCTTTAAATAGGTGGATTATTGCTATGTATGCATTTTGAATAACTTTGATGCACAATAAACTTGCAAATTGAAAAAAAAAAATTTCCTGGCTGGTGCCAAATAAGGGCTGTGATTGGCTATTGGTAGCCTCTATGTGGTCTGGCAGCCTACAGGAGGTTCTGTTTGGCAGTACATCTGGTTTTATACAACCAAAACTTGCCTCCAAGCCTGGAATCCAAAAATTGGGCAGCATGCTGCCCCCCTAAAATCCTGCCGCCCTGGGCCTAGGTGGCCTTTCCACAAATCCGGGGTTGGGGACCAACATGTTGCTCATGAGCTACTGGTTGGGGATCACTGTTGTAGAGACGGCTATTCTGAAACCGTTTTGAATTGGTCTTCATTTTTTATTTTTTGTGGCTTTTTAATTATTTTTGTTCAGCACCTTTCTGTTCTGGAATTTCAGCAGTGTTCTGGATGCTAGGGTTCAATTTAACCTAGTGACCAGGCAGTGGTTTGAAAGAGACCCAGGAATCAACTAGCAGGTAGGCAGGTTTTATAAAGATTTAAAAGGTTATTCTTGATGGACTTCTTTTTTTTCAGTTTAGTTTACTATGTAACTATGTTAACAGAGGAGGGCTTAAAGAGAAAGATAAGTAATAAAAAGTAATAATAGAAATATAGCCTCACAGAGCAATAGTTGTTTGACTGCTGGGGTTAATGGCCCCCTTTTGAAAGCTTGAAAGAACCACTAGAGAAAAGCAAATCATTACAAAAATATTTAAAAAAATGAAAACCACTGTGTTCAACTTTGTTTAACGACCAGGGGCTTGATAGCAAAAAAATGGAAAGGACTCCCCCCAACGATGCAGGAAATTCGGAATAGACTGTGGTGGACTATTGAAATGGAGAAATTAACTGCTCTTATGAATAATAGAGTACACAAATTTGATGAAGTGTGGAATATCTGGCTATTTCGAGAAGGCTTACTGCATAGACAGGTATAGCGTTTCAACCACCAAACTTCCTATCCTCCTCCCCCCCCAGTTTTCTCCTCCCCCCCACAATATAGTTTTTCTCATGTTTGAATATGACTATACGGTATTTCACTGCTTAACAATAAGAAACGAGAATATTCAGGATGTAAATGTATGTCAAGAAGTTCTTTATTCATAACTATATGTTTACATGTAAGAAATACATTCCATTGTATGTCTTTTTTCGGTCAAGCTTTAATAAATACAAAGTTGAAAAAAAAAAAAAAAATGAAAACCAATTGAAAAGTTGCTTACAATAGGCCATTCTATAGCATACTAAATGTTAACCTAAAGTTAACCAGCCCTTTTTACTTGGTTGTTCACTTTTAAATTAAATTTCTGTATGATCTAGGCCTAGGGAGTAATATTCTGAGACAATTTGCTGTTGGTTTTCATTTTTGTGGTTTTTGAGTTATTTAGCTTTTTATTCAACAATCTGGTTGCTAGGTACCAAATTACCCTAGTTACGATGCATTGATTTGAATAAAGCTGGCCATAGATGTAAAGATCCGACTTCCCCATCTCCCGACCTGTCACTAACCATTCCGATCAAATAAAGTAGTAAAAGAACAGATCAGATGATGTTCTGCCCCGACAGCAGGTATCCCCAACCTTTTGAACCTGTGAGCAACATTCAGAGGTAAAAGGAGTTGGGGAGCAACACTACCATGAAAAATGTTCTTGGGGTGCCAAATAAGTGCTGTGATTGGTCATTTGTTAGTCCCTATGTGGATTGTCAACCTCCATTGAGACTCTGTTTGGCAATGCACCTAGTTTTTATGCAACCAAAACATGCCTTCAAGCCTGGAATTCAAAAATAAGCATCTGCTTTGAGGCCACTGGGAGCAACATCCAAGGGGTTGGAGAGCAACATGTTGCTCAAGAGCTACTGGTTGGGGATCACTGCCCTACAGCAATCGTACGAAACTTATGTCTGACAAAGCTAGTGACAGTCTCCCACTGAAAATCGTACGATCGGCAATACATGCAGAGATATTATCGGCAGCCAACAGAAATCTTTTAACCTGTCCGTTTGACTGAATGACCGATCTCCACGGGACTAAAATATCGGGACTCTCCACACACGGTCGAGGATTGGTATGATCGGATCTTTGCGTCTATGGCCAGCTTAAGAGACTGTAATATAACGAGGAGATGCCTGAATAGAAAAATGAGTAAAAGTAGCACTTACAATACATTGTAGCCTTTTGAAGCATGTTTTTTTAGATGGGAGTCAGTGATCCCCATTTAAAAGCTGGAAAGAGTCAGACGAAAAAGGCAGATATTTAAAAAAGCTATAAAAAATAAATAATTGGAAAGTTGCATAGAATTGGCCATTCTATAACATACTAAAAGTTAACTTAATGATGAACTGCCCCTTTAAGCTGGTGATATAAATTAAGATTCACTTGTTTGGCAATATGGCCACCTATATGCAGGGCCAAATCAGGCTTATCCAATCGTTATGCTCCTGGGCCAACAACTGGATCATACTGGAGGCCTGGGCTGAAGGGACCATATCAATGCAATGAAGCAGTCCTTGTTGGGGAGGAGCTCAGGGACAACCCGTAGATGGGCAGATAAGCTGCTGATTCGATTACACCAAAATGACAACTAAAATCTATGTTTGGCCAGCTTCAGAATTTAGAAGAAGATCACCGGCACACATTACCCTTGTGTGCCGGTGATCTTCTTCTATCACCGAATAAGGGGTTGCCGATTTCCCAAACACTTAGCACCAGGAGAAAAATTGTGGTGTGCGGTTTATTCCTAAGTACATTCAGCTTCAGAATTTGACATCTTGGGGTTTTGGGCAGTACAGGACAACCGTAAAGTTGACAATAAATGGCACAATTGGATCTCTTTTATAATGTGTTTAATTTAAAAAGTGTAATTTTCTTATTGTAATGTAGAATTGATTTTCCATATCAGAGTTAAAGTATTCAGAGTAACAACTTGGTACCTTTAAGTTATAATGCAAAAAAACGGTTTCCACAAGGGCCACTTTTCAGTTTTATGTTGCTCTGCCCGAAGAATTTAATCTATGATTATTTGTACTTTCTTTGGTTTCCCCTAGCTTCTATGAAGCTGTTACTGTCTCTGCTTGCTACTTTAGACTTGCCTTTTTCTTCTATTGTTTGTTCTACATGTGACAATGGACTCTTACAAGAATTCCAAGCAAGGAACATGACCTAATTGGGGGGGGTATGACCAATTTGTAAAGTTGTCCTTCTATGTGATTAGCACTGGCAGGAAAAATACAAACACAACAACACAAACCTGGGTTATCGGAGGCATTCCTCTGTCCTTGTAGTGCAGGGACATTTGGGTATAGTGGACCTTTAAATTTTGCTTCAACAATGACCGATTATTTTAAAATCTCTCATACAATAATTGTTATTTGAAATTCCCTATCTGTTTAATTTTTTTTGGTCTTGCTTTCTTTTTCCCTTAAATGGACATTAAAATGTGAGGGCAGGACCTGTTGTTCCACTGAACATTATTGCAGCATTCTAATTGTGCGCTTGCCCTTATATAGCCTTTGGCCTTGCAATTTTGCATTGCCAGTTGCCAACGCTAACAAAGAATTAAGGCAGTATGAATGGGAACAGAGAGACAGCTGTCCAAATTAAGCTGAAATGTAAAGCTTGAGTGGATATTGCACAGCTCTCAAAAGGAGCAGTTAAAAGTGAGGTTATATAGGTCAAAAGCATTCCAGTTGTATTGGAATTGTTGCCTATTAAGGACGATCGAAAATGTTTTCTTTCCCTCTACTTGCAGTGCTGACGAACTCCTCCTCACTGAGATGATGTTTAATGGGCTCTTCAACGATCTGACAGCAGAACAAGCAACCGCTCTCCTCAGCTGCTTCGTGTTTCAAGAAAATGTGAGTTCTTGGCATGGCTGAGAATTTTATGCAAAGGCAATTAGTTTAGTTATGTGCTGGGAAAATGACCACTCTCACGTTCATGTGTCCTTGTCTGATACAGATACGTTGTAACAGATATTTTTTTTTTTTTTGGTACTGTTCTCACCATTAGTCAAGTATCTTAAAGGGATACTGTCATGGGAAAAAAAAAATTCAAAACAAATCCATTAATAGTGCTGCTCCAGCAGAATTCTGCACTGAAATCCATTTCTCAAAAGAGCAAACAGATTTTTTTATATTCAATTTTGAAATCTAACATGGGGCTAGACATATTGTCCATATCCCAGCTGCCCCAAGTCATGTGACTTGTTCTCTGATAAACTTCAGTCACTCTTTACTGCTCCCCTCTCCCTTTCCCCCACCAGCAGCTAAACAACAGAACAATGGGAAGGTAACCAGATAACAGTTCCCTAACACAAGATAACAGCTGCCTGGTAGATCTAAGAACAGCACTGAATAGTAAAAACCCATGTCCCACTGAGACACATTCAGTTACATTGAGATGGAAAAATAGCAGCCTGCCAGAAAGCATTTCTCTCCTAAAGTGCAGGCACAAGTCACATTACCAGGGGCAGCTGGGAAATTGACAAAATGTCTAGCCCCATGTCAGATTTCAAAATTGAATATAAAAAAATCTGTTTGCTCTTTTGCGAAATGGATTTCAGTGCAGAATTCTGCTGGAGCAGCACTATTAACTGGTTCTTTTTGGAAAAAAAATTTTTTTCCCATGACAGTATCCCTTTAAGTGATCTATACCTTGAATTTGTTCTATTACAGGCAAAAATGCAGGTCGTGGTTTACATGCCCCCTCCCTGTGTAGGGTTGCCACCTTTTCTGTAAAAAAAATACCGGCCTTCCTATATTTTTTTTTTCCTATTAATAACATTTGGCTCAACCATAATTTTTACAGGTCAGGCCGGTAAAATTCCGGCCCGGGTGGCAACCCTACCCTGTGTTATTGTAACAATTGCAATTCCATGGATTGAGAGTGAAATTTGTTGTCATAATAACAATGTAGCTTCCTATCCCTAGTCTGGAATAGTCATTGGCTATTCTCACTTTAAGAGAGCGAATTATCGCCTTAAAATGAACATTTACTATGTAGTAATAATCCAAGACAGTTTGCAATTGTTTTTTATTTTTTCTTTTGTTTTTATTTAGCATTTTTCTGCAGCTCTTAAAAGGGCACTATAGTCTCTTTTTCAACATTCGTTTTTTGAACTGAGCTTATTCTAAACATACATTTTGCCTATTATTTTAATTATCCCAATAAGCAAAGTCAGTCCTCTATGGTAACCAAATAAATGGATATATTGCAAATGACATACCCATTTATAGCCTCCTTCCCATTGTTCTGTTTAGTAGGGGCAACAGACTGAATGAGCAGAACTGCAGGAAGTGAAGAAGACCTGCGGCTTTTCTAATGAACGCTATATTTAAAACCACTAAAGAATTTAAATGCACATTGATTGGTTTATGTTAAGTGTTTCTGACCATTTATCTTTAAAACACTTTAAAGCATTTTTAGGGCTAATGTTCTAGCTAGTCTAATATTAATGTATCACTCAATTGATTAGCTTTGTTACGCTAAATGTATTATCCATTGCTTTATGCATTATCTTCTCCTGCATGGGCTTTTAGCAAAGATAACAGAGGAAGGAATAACATGATGTTAGTAACGGTTCTGATAGATTTCCGCTTACCCTGGTTACTCTATGCCCCATTAGATTAGTAATTTAATTATGTCCAGTTGAGTCATTTGCCATGCTCATGAGTGGTATACAGCAGTGAAATTTAATATTCAGACTTCGAGCGCAAACCGCAGATTTCTACATTATAAAGAATAGAAATGGCGTCAGTCCTGCTGGCTCTGGTTACGCTTTTCCAACCAGTTTTGAGAGAGATGATCAAATGTAACTTTATTAACTTATACAGGTATGGGACCAGTTATCCAGAATGCTCGGGACCTGGGGTTTTCCGGATAACAGATCTTTCCATAATTTGGATCACCAAACCTTAAGTCTACTAAAAATAATCATAAAAACATTTATTAAACCCAATAGGCGTGCTTTGCCTCCAATAAGGATTAATTATATCTTGGGTCAAGTACAAGGTAGTATTTTTTTATAACAGAGAAAAAGGAAATCATTTTTAAAACTTTGAATTATTTGCATAAAATGTAGTCTATGGGAGATGGCTTTGCCGTAATCTGGAGCTTTCTGGATAGCTGGTTTCCAGATAATGGATGCCATACGTCTAGTGTGATAAATGTCTGTTCTTCTTTTCCTCTTTCTCATTTTCTTTTTGTGGAATTTACATCAAATTATAGGGGGGGCTGTACATGGCAAGTGCCAGTAGTCATTAACTGAGTCAGGGAGAGGTTAAAACTAATGAACTTTTCTTTTTTCATTTAACCCGGAGTAGAGAATTAAGTAGGGCTGATTTTGGTAACTGTCTGAACTCCCTGAGATGTGGGTGAATGCACAGAGAGCAAACATGTTTCCTTTCATACTGTGCTTTGTGTAGCCCATATGTCACAGGGAGTACGGATGGATTCCGGTGGCATTTTCCTATTAAGTGTTTGTTTTCACAGCTGTTCCAGCAGAGGAAGCTTTCCTTTAGAAATCCCAAGCAGAGGGATGTGTGATGCTGAGAGCATTGCTTAGCATTCTACACGGCTTGCGGAGAAGAGAGTTGACTTGTGAGATTCCATATCTGCTTCCATGCAGTTTGGTATTTTCTTCAGGTGGTACAGGGTAACCCTTTTGAAATAAAAAATAACAAAGTGGTATAAAGGTGATACATTTTATTGGCTAACTAAGATAATCATAGCAAGCTTTGAGAACATTTTAGTTCCTTTTTCAAGCTGATTACAATGAAGCTGTGGTGTTGAGCACACGTTGAGAGTTGTGGTTCGGACTAATACTACAGACATAGAAAAAAGAAAATAAATTGATCAATGCACATTCCCTGATCAATGCACATTCCCTGGTCCCCTGTCATGTCAGTAATCTATGCAGATGCATGTATTTACAAAGACGGGTTTTTTAGTTACAAAATTATGATCATAAGATTGATAAGCCACCATACCACATCAAGGTAAAACCCATATGGCGGTCCCTAACTATTTTCCTCTGGTCATAATTTCAAATGCTAAAGCCTCCCGGCGTAAGAGCATTACCTGAAATAAAAGGTCTCCTGACCTGGGTATTGGTTTGGAGACCTTTTATTGCATCTGCATAGATTACTGATATGACAGGGGACCAGGGAATGTGCATTGATCAATTTTTCTTCTTTTTTCTATGTCTGTAGTTAATTTGGCCAGATCAGTAGCACTTCCATTGTATTTTAGTACATTTTTATTAAGCCATGGAGTGCTCCCACAACTTTTCCTTTTTGCATTTCGGACTAATACTACCCATAACTGATTTTACTTTTGAGACCTGATGCTGTTCCTTTGCTTTAATACTGAGGCTAATGGCACACAGAGAGGTTTGACTCTAAAGCATCTGAAACTGTACCCTGCTGCCTTCCATTGAATTTATTAGGAAAAGCCTAAAAGTAAGCCTATGAGGAGCCAGCAAAAAAAGCTGGTACCCTGCGGAATGAGGGTAGGCTTTTCAGGTGCAGGTAGAGATGCGGGACGCAGGTTGGGTTGTGGATCTCTTCCTGCTGCAGCTCTCTCCCTACAGCTTTCCCTCCATTCATCTCCCCCTCCCATCTGACTTCCGGCACAGTTCTCTTAAATCACTCGGCGCGCTTCTCTCCCTCTCCACTATCGGCCACGTTTGATGATGTCACGTCGGGTCTGATGGTGGTCGGCAGGTTGCGGGTCAGTTTGCGGATAAGGTAGTTGCAGGTCTGGGTGAGGTAGCGGTTCAAAGTGAGTAAATATGCGGGTTGCGGTTTGGGTCGGGTCCAGGTCTTATAAATTGGTTCCGCGCAGGACTCTACTGTCAGCCTTGTAGCTTTTAGCAGTATATATTCTTGGTTGTCAAATTACAGTGTTTTTGTATGTGCCATATGCTTCTAGTGCATTGTGACAGGTAGTGATGGGGCTGCTGCCCAGCAAACATTACTTGTGCAGAGCTGGATTTCATATAAAAATTAGCTCACCTAGACAAAACCAGCTAAATGTCAAAATTATTGATTGTGTGGTTTTGCATGTTATTATCATAGCTCAACGGCTGTCCAAAGGTCCTGGGATGTTCTGCAATGGCTCAATAGCACCAGGGAAAGCTTTGATGCAAGTATTGTTTTAAATGAGAACTAAAGCTTAAATAAAGAAGTAGAGCAGAAATATTACATTGTTTTGTGTTTCTGTACCAGCCTAAGGCAACCACAGCCCTTTTGCAGTAAAGATCTATGTCTCCAAAGATGCCCCAGTAGCTCCCCATCTTCCTTTCTGCTGATTCACTGCACATGCTCTGTGCTGCTGTCACTTACTGAGCTTAGGGACCAACTCACAATATACAGTACTCATAGAAGATAAATGTCACATTATAAGAAACCAGCACAATTAGCAACGGCATTTAATAGTAAGCCCTGTAGCATCAGATTATATGACAGCAATCCTCTGTCCTAATTGATAATTTGTGATTACCCCTAATCTTAGCTTCTTGCTTCTGCTCAAAGCACATTGACCATATGCATATGACTCTCCTAACAAGCTCCAAGATGGGAAACTCGTCTGACAACTTTGAAAGCCAGGAGTATTACTACTATAGCGAGGCAGAATTTTTAAACTAGTTCAATTGGTTCAATATATGGTATTTCTAGCAATATTAATTTGTAGGGCTTAGATCTCCTTAAGCAGCTTTGTGTGTCATTTGAAAGGCAACAAACTAAAATGGTGTTATATGTAAATAGTTTTTATTTCCATTAACAAATGATCCTCTTTTTTTAGTCCAGTGAAATGCCGAAACTGACAGAGCAATTGGCAGGACCACTGCGTCAGATGCAGGTACATTGCCTTCCTTCATATTCAAATCATTTCCTATTCATTCAATTAGCTAATTAGCTCACTGTAGACGCTGTACTATATCCCAGTATTATTGTGAATGTCCATCAGTTTGTCTACCAGCAGAAACATCTGTCTGCAGGTTTACATTGTAGGTCTTTTCCACTTTGGTGATCTCACAAAGTGTGGTCATTCATTAAAGGAAAACTAAACCCCCCATGGTGATAAGTCTCCTCTGCCCCTACTCCCTGACTCCCCCTGCACAGTCTTACCTCTGAATTGTGTCACCTCTAGAAATTGTGAGCTCCACTGCGCTGACTCTGCATGGATGGAACCGATGGATGTTGCTCTTAGTGGCATCAAAGCAGGTGCTTATTTTTGAATTCCTGGCTTGGAGGCAAGTTTTGGTTGCATAAAAACCAGATGTACTGCCAAACAGAGCCTCATGTAGGCTGCCAGTCCTCATAGGGGCTACCAATAGCCAATCACAGCCCTTATTTGGCACCACCCAGGAACATTTTTCATGCTTGTGTTGCTCCCCAACTTTTTTTTACATCTGAATGTTGCTCATGGATGAAAAAGGTTGGGGAACCCTGCTCTATGCACTATGCATCCACAGATGCAGAAGCACTTTTTTCTTTTTTTAATAAAACCTGGCCACATCTCGGCATGTAAGACAGCTGCTGTGAACAATGTATTTCAGGTTTTTGTGAATAAAGGGGATGATTTACCTTTATCGCACGTTTCTCAGACTGCCTGTCACATCCCCACGGGTTCTCTAAGACAAAAGTGCATTATACCTCAGTCCATACCGTTCCCTTCAGCAACAAAGGAAGGAACAAAGGACACATTCAGCATTCTGCAGTATGAAATCGCATGCCCCATCCCCCTGCCATAGGTTTAGATGTCAGATAAGGGTAATAAGCAGCCTGGAAAGATGGTTGTGTAGATTTGTCATTGACAGAATGCAGTTGCCGTGTCTAAACTTTTCTGTGGAAAAGTCGCTTTGAGGAAATACAGGCAGCAATCCTGGATTTTTTCCAATTAAAGAAAAATCAGAATTACTCCTAGTGTCTTATATTTGCTAGAAAATAAATGGAGGGTTTGATTTCAGATATCAAACTGTTATAGTGTCTCACTAGCAGAGATCTACATGAGTTGTATAAAGGGTCAGGGTACACAGGCAGATTCAGGCAGGGTCCACAACCTGGATTTCTTCTGTCTCAGGGCCCCACCTCCGAACTCTGAGAGCTACTGCCTCAGGGCCTCTCTTCCGACAACTTTGCAGCCGCTTGTGTGCACATGTCAGCACTTGCGCTTCCAAAAAGCGCAGCGCAAGTGTGCACACTGAGAGGAGGGGGAGAGAGGAGGGTTACCGGACGGGAGGCACTGAGGCAGCAGTCCCAGTGGGCCCCAGACCCCCCAGTCCGACACTGAATTCAGGGAGATTAGTCGCCCGGCGACAAATCCCTTCTTCTTCAGGGCAACTAATCTCCCCAAACTGCCTTCCCTCTGGCTAGAATGTAAATTGGTGGCAGGATGGCACTCAGCGCGATTCGTTTTCCAAAGTTGCCCGAAGTTTCCTCGCCAACTTTGTGCGACTTTGGAAACGAATTGCTCCCAGTGCCATCCCGCAGGCTAAAATGTTGGCGAGGAAACTTGGGGCAACTTCTGAAAACAAATCTCCCCCAGTGCCATCCCGCTGGCAATTTACAGGGGGATGGCAGGGGAGGCAGTTCGGGGAGATTAGTCACCCCGAAGAAGAGGAGATTTGTCGCCGATAGATTAATCTCCCAGAATCTAACCCTGTGTGCCCTGACCCTTAGCAACAGTCCTTTTACATTTTACTGCCATCAATTTAAGTAGTTACAACTGTCATTACATTAGGAATGTGTTCTCTTGCCCTATGTTTGGTTCCATATCGGTTTATTACCTATATATACTGTATGCAATCCTTTTGGCACTTTGTATAAATTCCACTTTCAATGACAGGAAACGGCTAGGAGAATTGCCAAAGTTTCAGCAGAAGCCAAATTAGAGGTGGATGAAGAGTTGTACCTGGGTTCTTTCAAGTCCAACCTCATGGATGTGTTGTACACCTGGTCGAATGGGGCAACGTTTGCACAGATTTGCAAGATGACTGATGTGTTTGAAGGTGAGTGTCAATTGCTAAAGTAGTGGTTTGTTCCTTTCATAGAACTATTGCATGGTGTATGTTGTTCTTCTATACTTTTTCTCTTGGAGAGGTTGTCTGGTATGCCCCATAAGAAGCCAACCTATTTCTGGCCAATTACAAGAACTGTGTGACATAAGCCATAACATGAAAATGTTCTGTGTATAAATGAGCATTTTAATCCTCTTTATTTTTGGGTAGAGATGTAGAACATTGGAAATTTGTGTTTGTTCAGGTGGGAGGTGAATAGATCTTTAGTAGGAAAACTGCCATGAAAGTCTGCGGGATGCGGTACAGGAGGCTTCAGGTGTTTCTACATCAGAGGAATATCCAACTCGTGAAAGGAAAAGCTGACAATTGTTCGTTTAGGCCAGGGATCTCCAACCAGTGGCTCAGAAGCAACATGTTACTCTCCAACCCCTTGGATGTTGCTCCCAGAGACCTCAAAGCAGGTGCTTATTTTTCAATTCCTGAGGCGAGTTTTGGTTGTATAAAACCATATGTTCTGCCAAAAAGAACCTTCTTTAGACTGCCTGTCCACATAGAGGCTACCAAATAGCCAATCGCAGCCCTTTATTCTGCATCCCCAAGAACTTTTTTAATGCTTTTTTTTTTTTTGTTCCCCCAACTCTTTTTACAATTGAATGTGACTCATGAATAACAATGTTTGGAAGCTTCTGTTCTAGGGAGATGCTGACGTAATTTAGTAGTGTTGCACATATTATGTATTTAGTCACAGCAGGGTATATGGGGGTTAAAATATGTCACTAAGAAGTAACTCAAGGACAATTTATTTAAGCCGTAAGTTCTGATGTCTAATAAGAATAATAGGCACAGAGGTATACTTACTGCAACTGTGAATAATTACACTGTATTCCTGATCCATGGGTTGCCTTTTTTGGCCCTAGTTTCAAAAAGATGCAGCCCTAGCCCCGCACCCTTCCTGATAGAACGTTTCCCTGTGCTCTTTAAAGCATGCTTGTTTATTTTCTGGAGATATAAGAGTTCTCTGACCCTCCAATCCTTTTTCCACATTTAAAGCCAGGAATGTGTAGCCTGTATGGAATTGTCTGTGAATTCTCATGGTAACACTGACAAAGAGCCCTCTTTATAATTTTGGCCTGAAGCACCTTTCTGAGTGAGGAGAAGTTATTCAGGGACGATGTACAAATAACACGTTCCCTGCCCCAGGAGCTGCACTAGGTAAATACCTCTTGGCTACCCTTGTACAGGCCCTGCATCCAAAAATGCACACTAACTCCCCACATATTCTGCTCTGGGTTATTGCTTATCTTTCAGTACTTAAAACATGATCGTTTTTTGAGGTAACATTCAAGAAAAGAAAAACTACTGAAAACATCAGCTCATTACCAGTGATTTGATTGAACTGAAATGTTGTTTTGAGCCATTAACTCCCAGCACCTGCTGTGATTCACATAAGAGGGAACACAACTGTACTTGAACCCAGAACTCCGTCACCTTGCATGGAGGGGTATGATGTTAAAGGGATACTGTCATGGGGAAAAAATGTTTTTTTCAAAACATATCCGTTAAAGGTGCTTCTCCAGCAGGATTATGCACTTAAAATCCATTTATCAAAAGAGCAAACACATTTTTTTTTATATTTAATTTGAAATCTGACATGGGGCTAGACATTTTGTCAGTTTCCCAGCTGCCGCCAGTCATGTGACTTGTGCTCTGATAAACTTTAGTCACTCTTTACTGCTGTACTGCAAGTTGAAGTGATATCACCCTCCTCCCTTTCCCCTCCAGCCAAACAACAGAACAATGGGAAGGTAACCAGATAACGGCTCCCTAACACAAGATAACTGCTGCCTGGCAGATCTAAATACACTCAATTATGAAATCCAGGTCCCACTGCAGCACATTCAGTTACATTGAGTAGGAGAAAAACAGCCTGCCAAAAAGCAGTTCCATCCTAAAGCGTTTGCTCATTCTGAAGCACATGACCAGGCAAAATGACCTGAGATGGCGCCTACACACCAATATTACAACTGAGAAAAATACACTTGCTGGTTCAGGAATTAAATTTTATATGGTAGAGTGAATTATTTGCAGTGTAAACAGTGTAATTTAGAAATAAAAACGACATAATAATCATAACAGAATCCCTTTAAGGATTATTTCTATGCTGGCCATCAAGAATGAACTACACCCAGTGCTTTGACGCAGCCCTCATTTGGCAGGACTTTGTGTGTCCTGATGTATGATCTGATCATTGGCCCTAAAACCAATAATCTGATCTGGACAATTTATCCCAGCATATGGGTAACCTAATTGGGCCCCGGTCCACTTGTTTAGCAACCTGGCTAGATGAATGGATCTGCCCATGTATGGTCACCTTTGTGGTTATAAGAAAGATACCCAATTTAGTGTCCCCTTGATAATTCAGCACTTTTTATCAGCTTTAGATCATGGAAGAGTAACCCCAAATATTTTTTTTTTCATTTTAAAGGGAATTGCATATTTAACATTGCTATATCTGAGCTAGTGCCAACTGCAAGCTGGGCCATTATGAATTGCACTCGCTATATATAATTACTGTAGGTCCATTGCTGTGTTTGAGAGTTCTACAGATGGTTCCATTCCAAAACCTGCTTGCCCTGTAGGCCTTGCCAGTGAAGGGAAGAACTTTCATCATTTCCAGGATTAGTAGTGCAGCCTTGCTGTTTTGCTCCTTCTCCAGAAACCGTCTTTTTTGGCATTTCTTCAGAGAGTAAGATTGTCTTAAATATTTGTGCTCTAATGACTTTTACAGTAGGCGTTTGAACAAAAGTGCACAGCGTGGGGGAAACACTAAAGCCAAGTGCTCGGATTTCAAGTGCTAAAAGTGTAGGGATTTATTTGTTTTCTCTATTTAAGCAAAACTGTCACGGTTTTTCCGGATGTTTGGTCCCTGCCGTTCATCTTCATGCTTGAGTCCCACTTCATTGTGGAGAATATATCGCCCATAGTCCTCCACTGATGTACCGTTGTTGTTGTTGGCCTTTAGGCATTTCCTTACGGCGTTTCAAGTCCTAGATTCAGATTCAGATCTTAATATATCCTGTGAGTGGATTCATAAATAATCATTTAAAGTTGGCTCGGGATTCTCATCCTGTGGCCTCCCATGCAGATTTAATACCCCAGGACAATGTATTATTGGTTTCTACATAGCAGTAAGTTAGTGGATTTTATTCAAATCTATTCCTTAAAGAAATAACAGCTCATACCAGTAAAGAATGACACAAGATTGTCCTTCGACTTGAGAAGCTGCTTTGTACACAGTTTTAGGCCTGAATTTTAAGCCAGATCAGAGCTTCAGCAGGGATGATCAAGACATGTTTAAATATCAAGATACAATAAAAAAAATTCATAGCCATGTAAGTAGAGAATCTCGCTAATTTACACACGGGGTCTGGGTGTACATGCCCCAGACCTACAGCTCAATTGGAGTAATCAGGCCAAGGTTAAAAGCAACAGGCACTCATAGATCCCACAGACAGGCAAAGTAAAGGAACTGCAGACTTTATTTAGGAAAATAACCGATGTACACAAAGCCTTACGCATTTCGTGCACTTGGGCACTTAATCATAGGCCTATAGCACATCAATAATAATCAGCAATAAAATAAGGAACTAAATAGCAGAAGGGATAGAACTGGAAGAATTTTAGAGCATCCAGTTGTTACCATGGCTGTATATGGAGTGCAATATTAATTTTATATATTTTTTTAAATATATGTGCATAGGACTGTGCATTATGGCTTGTTGTTGATATTGTACCTGACAACAATGTGTTTGAGTGGCTAGCAGCATTTCTGACCAATGGAGTTTGTATGTTTTCAGTATGTCTTTGTAGGTTTCTTTCAGATACCTAGAGGCAGGGTAATGCTGGCCACAGTCGCAAAGATCCAATCGTACAAATCCTCGATTCGTACAATTATCGGACCGTGTGGAGAGTCCCGACATTTTTCGTCCCACGGAGATTGGTCGTTTGGTCGATCAGACAGGTTAAAAGATTTCTGTCGGCTGCCGATAATATCTCTGTGTATTGCCGATTGTACGATTTTCAGAGGGAGACTGTCACCAGTTTTGTCGGACATAACATTCGTACGATTGCCGTCAGGGGCAGAACATCGGCTGATCTGTTCTTTTGTACTTTATTTGATCGGAATGGTTAGTGGCAGGTCTGGAGATGGGGAAGTCCGATCATTTGAGGATTCGAACCTTTGCATCTATGGCTAGTTTAATTCTGTCCTTTTGAAGACCCTCAAATACAGACTGTAGTGGTGGGGAAGATCTTGTACTAAAGATTATTCTGGTCAAAATTGCCCTGAGTGGTTGAGCTGTGGCCAAAAAGACTTCCATGATCTGTAATGTCAGAACTGTCCGTATGAGATGCATATTGCTCTAAGCATGATAGGATCCCATAGTGTTTAATATAGAGAGTGGGTTCACCTAGACTGTAAACTGATCCCACCCCCAACACACCTGTAAAATTCCTGCATACCTGTGTGCTACGACTTGTAACATTCCAGGAAGTGTGCTAACTCACGTGTGAGCCAATGATGCTTTGTGCTTTTATATACGTACATGGTCATGTTGAAAAGAACAGACAAGATTTAAAGGATATTCTTTCATTCTTTTACGGTAAATTAACTTTTTTTTTTATAACACTTTGATCTGAATGGGTGAGCAACTTGGATTACTGCATTTTCTGATTTGTATTGTTCTCTAATTGCGACTGTGCATAACATCTAAATGCCTCTAATCCTTTTAGTCTGTGTAGCAGAGAGGGGACTGTGCTATTGATAGTGGCAACACTGATGTAGGATGAGAACATCTTAAGTTCTCAGAACGTTCTTTCCAGACTGGCCTGTTACGTATCATTATTCTTCCATGTTTTCCTCAAGTGGATTACCCGATTCCTCTTGTCCTTTAGAATCCCTGTATTCATTTCTTGTCAGGGGACGGATAATTCCCCTCATGATCAAACCGTTCCTCTACTATTCTCTTGTTTCCAGATAATCACATAAGAACCTTATTTCTAGTTGACCCCTAAATGTGCATTTTCTGCCTAAGCGTAGGACTTCATGGTGTGCGAGGAGCCGACACGTCGCAATTCGATAAAATACATGCGACGTGTGGGATGTTTTAAAGAAAAGGGAAGTGAAGGAGAAATCACAGGTAAGAACTACGTTGATCCAACTGTCGGATGAAAACGCAGCATTTTCATCCGACAGTCGGATCAATGTAGTTCTTACCTGCGATTTCTCCTTTTTCTTTAAAACACACCAACACGTTGCATGCGTTTTATTGCATTGCGACTTGTCGGCTCCTCGCACACCAGGAAGTCCTACCCTAATACCCAACACATTTTGAAGTTTCTAGAGTTTTTTGCTTGTTGTTATCCAACGCTCCTTGTTCACTTGCTGTGTGACTAGTTTACCATTCAGTGTTGAATTTGTGACAAATACAAGAAAAACGCATCTGTGAATCCACCTGTTCCTCTCCCTGTGATCGGTTATGGTGCTGGAAAAATACAGAAGGCTCTGACCATTGGATTAAGTACATTATATACTATTAGCTGCTTTACTCTCTTCCAAAGGCACATTCTGTGGCACTGCTGTGGTATTTCAAACATTTTGGTGCAGATCCTAAAGACACTATATGCTGTATTTTCCCTGCAAGTAGTAGCCTTTATTTAGTGGCATTCTACTGCTCACCAGTCATGTTTTCTACTTCACAGGTAGTATAATCCGTTGCATGAGACGGCTTGAGGAATTGCTGAGGCAAATGTGTCAAGCAGCAAAAGCCATTGGAAACACAGAACTAGAGAACAAATTTGCAGAAGGTAAGTGCCCAGAAAATCATTTGCTAAAGCCAAGCTTCTTATTCAGGTGTTAGCAGTGGGGTAATCTAACTGCGACCACTTCATCTGTGCTTGGACTACATGATGTAGTTAACCCACAACCTTCAGTAGGCACACCTGTAAAAAGGATTACATATGTATTTACCCGTCTTTCGATTAGCGATACACTGAAATCGAGGATAGTGCTAACAGGGTTGGACACAGCCAGGACAAAAACCCGATGGGGGTGGCATTTCTAGGAGCTGGATCTTGGGGCGGGGGTCCCTCCAGGTTGCCACACCCCAGTTGCCACACCCCAGTCTGACACTAGTGTTTGAATTTTGTTTGTCAACACTCAAGTTAAATTGACTAAAGCTCTGGACAACCAAAACTTTGTCCACAGTTGATGTAGATTTTTTCATTGTAAAATTGGAATATGCAAACTAGGGTTTGGTTTGACATTTGGCCATTACTTACAGTTTTGATACATCGCACCTTCAAACAGACTAAAAATGTCAGTAAAACCTGGAGCAATTCTAACCTTTCCCCTCCTTTTATTTTTTTCACAGGAATTACAAAAATCAAAAGGGATATTGTGTTTGCTGCAAGTCTCTATCTATAGACAAGAAGCCCATGATATGCCCCATCTACCCGCCAACTCCGTTAATGTGGATATCCAAAAAGAAGAAAGGCCGGATCTTTGCTATAAACCGTTTTATTGTTTTGTTGGTATAAATTTGGCTCTCAAGCAGCCTTTGAGCAAAGCAATATTATACAAGTGTTTTTGTACATAAAATGCGTTAACACTATTTTAATTAAAAAAAAATTTACAGTTTGAATACCACATTTCACTTTTTTGTGTATAGTTGATAAATGCATAAAGAAACTTATTTTTAAAGCTATAACATATACATAGGGTGTTCTTTAAATATATACAAGTGGGCATCCAACACTTATAGCAGCAGTCCAGTAACCTTTTGGGAGCCAGAGAGTTCATCATCCTTGGATGTTGGATCCCTCTGCTACCCAAAGGGCTAATAATATATTTCAGCATGGAGGGCAGGTGCTGGCCTTAACAGTACTGAAAGGGTTAAAGGCTTTTTTAAGAGAGTTTTCACTCTTCTAAATACATTTCTCTAAAAGCAGGATATTTTTTTGCATTAAGTGGCAAGGTGGTGGGAGGAAGTCTCTTCCCCTTTCAGGGCTGATGAGTTCCATAGTGGTTTCCATTTGTTGATGTCTCGTGTAAAGTCGTGTGGGAATCTTCTTCCTTTTGGTTCAATGTGCCCTTCTTCTCTTTAAAAAAGTCTGAGACATAAACCACCTGTAGGTCAGAAACAGAGAATAGAAGAGTGTCAGTGTCTGGAAGGGCCCTTTCACCTGTTATTTACATTGTTTGAATTCTCTCCGCACTCCTTGACAACGATTTGCACCATTTCTACCACCACCCACTTTGTTTTCAATATCTAAAGGGTCCACTGGTTACCCACTCCCCATCACAGTAATAAGCATTCTATTAAACTGGTAAAATAGGCTATAAAAACAGCAAAAGGAAATTGTAACTAAAATGGCACTAACTATACATGTACCAACCCGACTTCCTTACAGTGTCTGTGGAAACCATACTAGTGATGTTGGGGCCGACCTTGCACCCCCATTTGCGGGTGGCACCACCTTACACTTTTATAGCTGTGCGCCTGCTTGCCCCGCCCCTTTTGTGACATCAGCGGTGCGGGTCTATAAAAGGAACTCTGGCTCAGGCGGGTGTTGGTTTTACCCGACCCGCACATCACTAGTACAAACAGACTGACATATCAGCGCTCTTCTGTTCTCAGAGGATGGGGTTCATTTATAAACACTGGGCAAATTTGCACCAGGGCAGTAACCCATAGCAACCAATCAGTGATTAGCTTTGTTCCGCCAGCTGCAGGTTGAGCAGTGAAAGCAATCTGATTGGTTGCCATGGGTTACTGTGCATATTTGCCCAGTTTATACATGAGCCCATTGCATATTTAAAGAGATTATTTATTAGTGAAGAACTAAAGCAAAGTTGGTGTCCAACAGAGATTATTCCATACACATCACAGTAAACTCAATCTTGCCTAGTAATTGCTTAGTGTCTGCAAAGATAAATTAAAATCATTGACACTTTAATCTGCATCGTAAAGCCTTATGGCAGTGGTTAGATCACTAGAATGCCACAATAACTTCCCATTGAATGCAGCAGGAATCTCAAACCGCTCTACTGCGTAAAAGACATTTTTATCTGCTAACTTAACATTATTGTGTTTGGATTTTGCAAGCCTGAAAATATAAGTGGGGACTAAGCCGAGGCATGAAAGCAAATGTTTAGTTACACTTACAATAAGTACAGCAACGACTGCGCCCTGGATGAGACCAGTCAGAACATCACTCCAGTGGTGCTTGTAGTCAGAAACTCGGGAAAGCCCAACGTACACAGATACCGCGATCAGAGCAAACTGAAAAGTAGGACGAAGTAGTCTGGCCCAGTCCGCTCTCATTCTGGACTGAAGATAGAGCTGAAACAAAAAGGTGGATTACTAGGAGCTGTAACACTGGTGTACAATGCTACTGGCACAACAAGCATGAATAGTAGACATTACTATGTGGCAACAAATAGCACCATGTGCCATTGCCCTTATGATTTCCAGTTCAGAAAGTACAGGTACTATTAAAAGCAGTAGTTTGCCTTACTTTAGATAAATTGCATTTAGATAGTAGTAAACAAATATTTTAATATGGCAGGTTTTTTTTTTGGGGGGGGGGGGAGGTTTAATCTATTTATATTTTGTTCTTCCGCTCTCATGCTTAGAAACTACTTCCATAATAACCAATCAGCAGCTTGGAAGTCCAAATAGAAAGTGAATACAGGAGGACAATGGCAGAAGGATAATTGAACATAAGGATGACAATAAACAACGCCTCAGGGCAGAGACACACGCTGCAATGTGGGGAGATTAGTCGCCCCAGCAACAAATCTTCTCTTCTTCGGGGCGACTAATCTCTGCCTTCCCGCCATCAGGAGAACCGGTCGGAAGCCCCCACACATGGGCAAATAAGCTGCCGAATCGGACGGATATCGGCAGCTTTAATCTGCCCGTGTATGGCCACCTTAACTTAATATAATGTAAGCGCTGCAGATCTGAGCAGGTACTCCTGTAACTAGATAATGATCCATTATTCAGACTTGCCTTGATTATCTAACAGTGTGGGACGTTGTTACAGTCACAAACCATTAAGCATCTGATTTAAGTGATGACCTTCCTCTCATTTTGCCTTTGCACACGTCCCTTCCCGTTGCCTGCCTGACCCAAGAATTGGCTCTTACTGTAAGTGCATTCTCTAATCCAGCCTGAAGAATGTACTCCGAGCCTTTCCAATAATCCATTTGGCTCACTTGCAGATTCCTGTTTATTTTTATCTTTTTATGAAGTCGATTTGATATTCTCCACAGCTGAATTCAATTAATGGAGGCCTGATATAAAAATATAACAGCAGTGTTCAAATCCCTTACTTTTCGCTTGTAAATCACCACACCCTTTACTGTGCTCCACTTCCTTAGCTGGATCTTCCTGTAGTATACCAATATGGTAGCTCCAGCTATATGAATAAAACTCACTTGAGACTTGGTCACATCAGTTAGTCTCCATTTTTTCCTGTGTATAGACCCAAAATGATTTCATTGTTTTATTTCTGCCCACAAGGATATGGTGAGGAGCAACAATTTAAATGAACCAGATTCTACAGTTGAGGAAAGAATTTGCTCCTTCTCTAGGGTTGACACCTTTGCCGGTGGCTAAACCCGAACAATGGGGGCAGGGCAGATGGCATTGGGGGTGAAGCGGTGATCTTGGGGTGTGCATGATGACATCAGAGGCGGGCACAATGATGTCGTGGAGTTATGATGCTGGGTCGAGGTTATTACACCACTTACATGCAAATTGATGGATTTCTGTCCAGTCAGACCAATCCTTTAACTACAGGTATGGGGTCTATTATACAGAAATCAGTTCTCCAGAAAGCTCTGAAATACAGCAATGCTCATTTATAAAAACTATTTCTTATTTTTGATTGATTTGCTTATTTCTGTTTCTTTAATAACAAGATATAAACTGCACTTCATAATAACTAAGCCATGTCAAGGTGAGTATCTTGGTATTTGTTTTTTTTTGGTTTTTTTTTTTTTTTATTTAGCCAGATTAATGTTCCCAAGGCTGAAAACCGAACAGAAAGTCGAGACCCAAACAGACCTTCGAAAAAACCAAACTGTTCGAGTCAAAACCAAACAGGTGGCAACCCTATCCTACTCTATTTAAGGGTCTTTTAGGGATTACAGTTATAGGATCCATTATCTTGAAATCCAGAAAGCTCCAAATTACGAGAAGGCCATCTCCTATAGACTCCAGTTTATTCAAATAATTCAGATTTTTTTAAGTATTTCATTTTTCTCTTTGATCTCAACTAAGATATATTTAATACTTATTAATGAGAAGCCAATACTATTGGGTTTATTTAATGTTTAAATTATATTTTAGTTGACTTAAGGTATGAATATCCAAATTATGGAATTATCCGGAAAACCCCAGGTCTCTAACATTTTGGATAACAGGTCCCATACGTGTATGACACATTAAGCTTGGTTATTGCTTAGTACAGTCAAGTGTTCTGCTATGTTTCCAAATGCCCAGAGGTGGCACTATTCCACTTATTAACATGTATAAACCTCCTGAGACATTTTGATTGCGGATATATGTGGTGCTGATCAAGTCCATTGGTCACTTCACACTGACAGGGAAGCACAGTGAGAAAATCTGCACATAGGACTATTGCCAAAAAATGTGTTAATTCCAAAAGACAAGAACAGTTGCATGAATGGATTCCTATTGATGTCACTGGGAAGAGACCTGAAGAGTAGCAAACATTAAAATGCCCTGTGTGCTGTTATTAAGAAATAAAATGCTAACATTAGCTGTGCCATATAAATAAACATGGGTAAATAGCTGGCAGTTGTAAATATGTGATATACTTACAGCGAGGAACACCATGCAGTACATGGAGAAAGAAGAGTGGCCAGAGTAGAAGGACAACCTAGAAGAAGAAGAGAAAAAGGACGGATTACTCTATGCGGTTTGCCAAGAGAGGAGTTGTTGTTTCAGTTACATTCCTGTGTTTAGTCAGGGAAATCCCAGTGCAATTTGTCTGAGGCCCTGTAGGCTAATGTTTTGCACCACTTTCATTAATACAACATCATTACTCATTTGTTTAGATGTAGTCTGTAAGATACACAGAACATGAGCAGTGCATTATGGAAACAAGTCTTAAAGTGATAGAGTTTAAAAAAACTAACTCTCCAAAATATTAATATACATTAAAAGTTACCTATAGGTCATGCGGATCAGCTGCTTTTGTAAGTAATGGTTACTTGGACTACTAAACCTGACTGTTTTGCCAACCTGACGGTCCCTTGTGAACTTGTCAGTTAGAGTTTCTAATGCTAATGGACTCCTGCTGCACAAATATGGCAGCCCCCTCATACAGGAACATGGGGATCAGATGGGTAATGAAAATTCATTGGGCAAATGATATTATGGCAAAATGATAAATAGTATGCAAAGAATGTTATGATAAATGTAAAAAAAAGTACATTTCTGGTGTCCCTTTAACGCTTCTCCATATCCTGTGCCACACGATCAAGGGCCAAGTATTATTGACTATATGCTTTCACAATCAGTTGGGTAGGCAAAGCAACAAGCAAATTCCCACAATAGGAATCCAGGGGATCTCTGCACTTATCTCAACACTCTAGTATGGCAATCACACAGATGGCTGAATAACATTCATCTGCTTGTTTGAGCAATCAGGCACCCTAAAAAGAAGTTAAGGGGCTACAGTCCTGTTTCTTTCCAGGTCGGCCTGTGCCCCATATATACCCTGAGAACTGATCTACCCAGACGTAACTGTTCTCATAAGAGCTGTTTTTAAAGGGGTGGTTCACATCTGCATGAGAATATCACTTTCTACATCATGCTAAAAGCTGACTCAAAGGTGAACAACCCCTTTAAAAATGTGAGCATGAGAATCTGCACCACTAAACACAATGTCCAATAGGTAATTGATTTAGGCGGCACTCCGGATAAAAGTCAAGAGAAGTTTATTGCAGCAACGCATTTCGGGAAACACTCCCTTAATCATAGGCACCCCGAAATGCGCAAGGCGAGCATGTTCACTCTATTACTGCAATAAACTTCTTTTGACTTTTATCCGGAGTGCCGTCTGAATCAATTGCCTATTGGATTTATAGCACAGTGGGGACGCTGGTGGCGGAGCACACGGAGCATTGTGCTGACTGGAGGGGCATATCGTGGTGCCCCTCTATTATTTCTCTGACTAAACACAATGTGATAAAAAAGCACCTGGTTGCCAATTTTATTTTATTTAATACTTCTTTCCCAAATTCCTCCCTAAGGGTAAGGTCACACTGGGCGTTTCAGGGAGATTTAGTCGCCTGCCGACTAATCGCCTCGTCCTTGCGGCAACCAATCTCCCCGAACGCCTTCCCTCACTCTTGCGCTGGCTAAAATGAAAAATCCCGGCACCAAGCACACGCGGCGATTCGTTTTCTCAAGTCGTCCGAGTGAGGGAAGGCGTTCAGGGAGATTGGTCGCCGCAAAGACGAGGCGATTAGTCTCGACTAAATCTCCCCGAAACGCTCAGTGTGACCTTACCCTAACGAGAAGGATTAGATTGCCTTAAATCAAGATTTCTATTTTTGGTAAATGCCAATATTTACTGAGAAGGATTAAACTGCATTAAACCATGAACGGCCATTGTGCAGAACCACCCCACCCCTTTTGTGTGACAATGTGAAGCAATGTGACAATAGTGCATGTGGTATCTGAAGCACCAGAAGCAAAGACAAAGTACAATGTGGCCATTCTAAGGTATTGCTATCCTCACATGAACCCAGACTGCTGATCCCTTTGTCTGTGCTTGGGTTATTATGTTCAGTTTGGCTTTAGCCTCAACAAAAGCCTCAATCTGCTCCGTGTGCACTCACCATAAAGCCCACAATTGTGCCCTCTCAACCTCCGACCTTTGGGCAGGGTTTGTTTCTGTTTGTTGCTCTGTGCTGCTTTTATGCAGCTTCTTTATATAATCTGGTACTTTAGGGGCAGTCGATTTTTTACTCTTCTCTAATAAAGAAAAGGAAGAACAGCTTAGAGCAAAGATTCCCACCCAGTGGCTCATGAGCACCATGTTGCTCTCCAACCCCTTAGATTTTGCTCTCAGTGGCCTCAAAGCAGGTGCTTATTTTTGAATTCCAGGCTTGGAGGTAAGTTTTGGTTGCATAAAAACAAGTGTCCATTTAGGGACCACCAATTTCACAGCCCTTATTTGGCAGCCCAAAGAACTTTATGCTCGTGTTGCTCCCCCAAATGGGACCAGTTCTCATTTCTCCTTAGAGCAATGATTATTTTATAAATGTTCATATGAACTCACATGGGGAGTGTATGAGATAAAATGGAGGTTATTTGATAAGTTTTAAATATATGCTTTTTTGCGAGAGTATGTTGCTTTATGTTGTGGGGGGTTCATACTCATGAGCTAAATGTATGTATGTATGTACTGTATGTAAATATGTATCCATGTGTCCTACAAGCTTCATGGACACATAGAGCTTTATTTTCTTCTAGGGCCCTTAATTTGTTTATAAATAATTTGTTTCTGACATGCCCATTTATTACATTTACTGCTGTGCCAGTCTCTGCTATTCCCAAACATTACATTAACCCACGGCCTCTCTGGCAGCAACAAGCAGAAAATGACTAAGGAGAAAACAACCTTATAACCAAACTAGGGCAGGAAAAAGAGAAACTGCCATTCATCTCTCATGAAACCAAAACAATCTCTCTGCAAAAGAATAGTCGTGTCAGGCACGTTACACACATGAACACAAAGCAAGTTCCTTCAATAGAATAAATCAATTTGTGACATGTAGCTTTTTTTTGTAGGGCAAATGAGTATTATTATTACACTGCCATAAAATAGGTCTCAGAATATTCTTCAGAACCCTGACAGACATTCTCCCAATGGTCCTGCAAAGCTTTCCTTATGTGAGCAGCACCTCTTGCACAGTGAACGCTTGGAACAGGGCTGACACCATGAGCAGTTACTGATATAAACAGTGAGCAGTGCTAGTCCTTACTGGAACTCCAGGACACTGCAGCAGATGGATTTCAGGAACACCAAACTGTAGGTGAGCAACAACGCTATAGAATATTATATATAGCAATACTTACAGAAAGCCCCATAGACTCAATTTTATCCAAATAATGCAAAATGATTTCCTTTATCTCTTTTATAATAAAATCTGGTGACTGAAAGGCCAATAAAAGCCCAGATGCAGTTTTACTGTGAAGTAACCCAAAGCAACCAATCAGAATTTTGTTTCCATAGGATAGTAATAGTGTTCATACCTTAAGTCTACTAGAAAATCATGTAAAAATTAAATAAACTGCAGTTGAGTGAATATTATTGATGAATGTTTGCGATATGTTACTACTAGTAATGTGCAGGCTGACCCGATACTCATGGGTTCACCTATGGGTCGGGCAGGTTTGGACTGAATTGTGGGTGTCCATGGTGGGTGTGGGTCACACCGGGGTGCTACAAATCTGCAGTGGCTGTGTTTTCTGAGATATGGCTTTTTGTGACTTGCACCTAGGGATTCCACCTTTTCTGGAAAAAAATATCAGCCTTCCTATATATTTATCTTTTTTTCCCTATAAATAACATTGGGATCAACCATAATTTTTACCGGCCAGATGGCAACCCTACTAACACCACTGATCTGCGGGTGCGGGTTATGGTTTTGCAGGTTAGCGTTGAGTTTTTCCCAACCCTCACAACACTAGTTACTACTCCCGAGTAAAACTAATTTAGTTTTCTAAATTTCTTTTTAGAAGTAAAGTATTGAGTTAGTGCAGATTATCTGAGACTTTTTGCACCAAACATAGGGCAAAGCAGCTGAAGTTTTAGGCCCTGTACCCATTATGTATTATCACGCATGTGGGTATTTTCTCCTGTGAGTACAGACCCGAAACTCAGATTAAGATCAGTTAACACACGTGTTGCCCTGCAGGGGAACATGTAAAACTGCACTTCATGGTTATCACACCTGTAGAGATGGACAAATCAGTACAAAATACTAAAAAAAACACTGATCAGAAGATAAAAGAACTATGGTTATGCTGGTGGCATTTGTTATTTTATCTGTAATCCTTTTCACATATAGAAACCCAGAGTTTAGTGCTTTTCACCTTGACAGTCTGCTGCTGACCTTGTGTTACACAAAATGCCATGTTATGGGTAAACAAAAGCTGGTAACCATCATGGCTGGTAACCACTTGCTCCGGGAGAGCAGCTGTGCATACAAATTCTTTATAAATTCCCATCAGCGGGAGGACAAGCCATGCTGTCAAGCATTCCAGGCACCTGCCTCTGTTTCCAGGGTAATACCTGTCCTCTTGCCCCTTCCTGGGCTCAACTGAACTGGAAAAAAAATACATTCTGGTGACTGTGGATGTTTAAAGGAGAAGGAAAAAAGATGTCAAATAGATTTTCATTTTTAGCAGTTCTTAAACTCTTCATCCTCCCCGTTGTAAAACTTGTGCAATGGCACATGGTGTTGGGGAGATTCCCAGCAAATTAAAAGTATGTTATTTTGATACTTTTAAAGTTAACTTTTAGTATGTTATAGAATGGCCTATTCCTAGCAACTTTTCAGTTGGTCTTCATTATTTATTTTGTATAGGTTTTTAATTATTTGCCCCCATCTTCTGGCTCTTGCCAGCTTTTGGAAGGGGGTAACTGACAATCTCCCCGAACTGCCTCAGCGTGTCTTTCCATAGGCTATAATGAAAAGTCGTCTGCGCTAGAGCACACGCGGTGCTTTCCATAGTCGACCGAAGTTGCCTCACGAAGGAAACTTCAGGCGACTTCGGAAAACTCAGCGCCACGTGTGCTTTAGCGCAGGCGACTTTTCATTATAGTCTATGGAAAGACACGCTGAGGCAGTTCGGGGAGATGGTCGCCCAGAAGAAGAGGCGATTAGTCGACAAAAAAAAAAAAACCCTTAATATGGAGCTTGCCTAGGCATGCAGAAGTCACCAGACTCACTCCTCAGGATTGTGCACAGATGTGGGTGTGTGCGGATTCCACAGCCCTTGGGGGGAATTCTGATCAGTCGGCTGAGCCCTTGGGGAGACGCAGCTTCATATACCCTCAATTTTACTTTGTGCTCTTGTGTGAAACTGTGGTCCTGTACTTTATGGTTTCTCAGATGTACAAGAAATAATGTTATTAATGGTAACAACTGCCTTATCTCTGTGGCTAAAGGATATCATTTCTGGTTTCCCAAGCAGGACACACACATTTACACAAACACAGGTCTATTTTCCCAGTACATAATATTTCTGCCACTTGTGAACCCTTACAAATAAACTGTACTTCCCTCAGAAGTCTTTCTAAGTCCCTTTCTAAGGGCTGACTCAGCTATTCATACAAGGAATAAAAGTGCCGTCTGTATTTTCTCTGCTGCTGCTAAAGACATAGCACACAATTTTGTGCTGATTCACACCGAAAAGCCAATATCTCTAACAGACAGCTGAAAAATTACTAAATAAAGAAAAGGAGGGTACAAGAGTGAAACCAGAAGGGGAATCAGCCAAAAAGTTATATTTGACTTTGGTGGAGCAATTCTGCCAGTTGGTTATGCCCAGAAGCTCCATGTAAACTTCTTCCTAGCGGTGTTCTCAATGTCTTGACAACTGGAAGTTGCACCACTTATAACCTACCAAGTCTCTCAGAAGACACATAGAAGGATCAATTATCTTCTATTTGAAAGGCATCTGAACATTAACTGTGCTGCTGCAGTCACTAATTGGAAGGAATATCAAAGCTTAACTAAGAAAGAACAAAGAAACCAATGAACTTTAGAATATATAAATATGAAGTATGAGTAAAAGTCAGGCCTGGATTTGTGGAAAATCCACCAAGGCCGGGGCCTAGGGCAGCAGGATTTTAGGGGGCGGCATGCTGCCCAACCACACCCACATTGGTTCAAAAACACTAGGGATGCCCACGAGAAAAGTTGTTTACATTTTCCAGAGCGCCAATCCCCATTGCTCCGGTCCTGATGATGAAAATTTGAGGGGATAGGGGCGACGAACATCATCGGGCCTAGGGGTGCCCGCTATGTAAATCCAGCCCTGGTAGAAGTACTACAGGTATGGGATCCATTATCCAGAAACCAATTATCAAGAGAGCTCCGCATTACAGAAAGCCAGTCTCCCATAGACTCAATTATAATTAGGGGCCGAACCCCCCAGAATCCTTTGTGAAAGATTCGACAGAATACCAAAATGAATCCTAATTTGCATTAGGGGTGGGAGGGGGAAAACATTTCCTACTTCCAAAAGATATCCCTTCCTGCACCTAATTTGCATATGTAAATTAGGATTCAGTTCGGCTGGGCAGAAGGATTCGGCTGACTACGAATCCTGCTGAAAAAGGCCAAATCCTGGATTCCGTGCATCCCTAATTGTAATCAAAAAAATACATATTTTTAAAAATGATTTCCTTTTTCTCTATTATAATAAAGCAGTGCCTTGTACTTGATGCAAACTAGGATATAATTAATCCTTATTGGAGGCAAAATCAGCTTATTGGGTTTATTTAATGTTTACATGATTTTCTAGTAGACTTAAGGTATGAAGATCCAAATTACAGAAAGATCTTTTATCCGGAAACCCCAGGTCCAGAGCATCCTGGATAACTGGTCCCATAACTGTATTACATCTTATATAAAATGTTAAATGGGTTTAACAAAGGGGTCATCAAGTGGAAATATTATCACTTTAATCTGTGTATAATTAAGGTTTAAATGCAGAGTTTATTTAATTTTGTAAATTCCTGGTAAAACTCCGTGGGGTGGAGGAGCCCTTGAGGTAACAATAGAATTTGGATAAGAGTTTAATAATAGAAGCACCTAATGCTGTTATTATTCCGAGCAGTGAAGGGGAACACAAGGATTTCCTCTGATTAGGCATCCTCCCTTCCTTATACTGTGGCCCAGTTCAAGCTAGCGCCTCAGACTTCCAGAAATGCCAATGTATATGAATGTACATCCTTCATTCCAGTATTTGGAGCAGTTGTCATTCATCAGAATCCCAACAGCTGACGGACAGTTTAAATGTAAGGGGCCACAATATGAAAACATTTTGCTTAGTACAAATAGGAGGAGAAAGTGAGTGTAGCGCACTGCTGAAATGTTTCCACTGGCAGCACATGTTCATCTGTAGAACGTGGCTTTCAACATATCCATCATATAAAAAAAGGAGGTCGGATCCAGTCTCCTGGCTTCAGCTTCAGCAGGGGAAAGATTTACAATTGCTGGCTGGGCACACGGGATATTTAAGTGTACGGCCAGGTATTCAGAACCCTTCCCAAATAGTAGGTTCTTCTTTCTCACACATTTCATGCAAATGCAACTCATTCACTGTGGCAGGTGCGAGAACCACAACTAAATTCCTCTTTTCCCAGCAGGGGAATGACGTGGTGACCACAAGTAACCCTTATGGTGCATTCTGGTTGCTGTAACAACAACTCTGTTATAGATCCCTTGTCAAAGACTGCAATGGGAATCCAAAGCCAGCCAGTCATTTACACAATGCTCCTCTATATACCGTCAGGTGATAAGTGGCCATAGGCTTCTCAAGGGGATTCCCTCTGTCATCTATGGAAATTGATCAATGACACCTTCAGAAATGTTGCCGCCTGAGATACCTGCATAGAAGTCTTCTTACAGTAGCTACTGAAAATCAGGAGAAAGGAGTAAGCCTATCCATCTGCATCTAGGGTTGCCACCTTTTCCGGAAAAAAATACCGACCTTCCTTTATATTTATAATTTTTCCCTATTAACATTGGGATCAACCATAATTTTTACCTGCCAGGCTGGTAAAATACCGACCAGGTGGCAACCCTTTCTGCATTGCACATTCTCATGTAAGCACTTCAGGTCAGGGATAGATCCTTTATATTTGCTTTAATTGCCAGAACACATGATATTGAGTTACCTGAGCTGTTCTTTGTTGTCCTCTGTTTTATAATCCTTTGTTTGTATAGTGAATAAAGTACCTCCTCTTGGATCTTGTAAAATAAGGATATTATAAGTTACCAAGGAGTTCCATGACCATACAGTTCATGGAACTCCTCAATTACATCCAGTGGCGGAACTACCGGGGGAGCAAGCCGGCCAGGGCCCGCACCCCCTCAGGGCCCGGCAGCAGTCCGTGCGCCACATACAAATGCGGCCGTACGGAGGGGGACGGGGCCCGGCTGCACGTCACACACCAGGGCCCGCCCCCCTCTAGGATCGCTAATGATTACATCACCAAACTCCGATTATAACTGATGACATCACTATGCACTGTTTATAAGGATATAATTTACAGGATATTCCTGTATCCTGTGTATTATATAAAGTTATTATTATAAGGTGTGTGCGTTATATGATGTTTTGCTAGTAGCACCTAATAAATACACTTTGTTTTGGTGAGGATTTATATGCCACAGTCTGCCCATACCCACCCCCTCCTGCAAAGTGTTGAGGGATATCTAACGGATTCTCCACAGCTGTATATAAAAGCTTGGGATACAGTGGCTATGCTGCCACTCCCATAGAGCTTAGTTATGTCAGCTCTGATACCATTCCCTTGCACTGCACACCCCGTCCCTATAGTAATCAATGTGCATGTGAACTGCACTGAAGAATGACAAGATCCCCTGCACAGGGATGTCACACAGTCATCACTTACAGGCACTTCAGGGGTTTCTTCTGGTCCCCTTGTTCAGCTCTTTAGGGAGCTCTCTGAACCTGTCTCAGAGACTCAATTTTCTTATCAACACACCACAGGATTACATACAGTCAGATTCCCTTTAAGCACACAGCTCAACTTTCAGGGATTTAGGGAGCACTGCCGATTTAGTGCAGTCACATGTAGCTGATCAAACACCCAATGTGCCGGCTTCTGTGAATAATTACACAGGCACAGAATTCAATCCATTGATCCCTTGCTCAAACTGCAACATCACATTTAGATGTGTATATGCTTTTAAGTAGCTCGAAATGTGAGATGCTGCAGTTTCAGCAAGGGATCAATAGATTGAATTCTGCATCTCTGAACGATAGAAAATGCCAAAGGAAATAACAGGCAACATTAAAAGTAAAAACAGGAGTCTACACCTAATATCTATGTATATATATTTCTTTTAAAAAAAAATCTAGCCTAGAAACATGACTCTGCACACTGACTGCTAAAGGTGCCTGGCTCCTTGCAGTTGGCTTTGAAAAGAAAACCTGCTAAATGACATGTTAGACACGCAGCTGGTCAAATTACATTTAATAATAGTAACAAGGCGCCCAGCACTGATGGACTTCAAAGAGCAGGAACCACAGCTTCTAAATTTTCCAAGGAAGAATATGGAGATGTGTGTATACAGCTGACAAGGGCACTGGTTCAATGTCATGTGTGTAAAAATTAACCCAGGAAAAAAGGAGTGTTAAGTACACACTCGGTACCATACACTCTGCTATTAGTTCTACAGTTTTTTCCTTATCGTAAAATGCCATTTCAAGCACCTCTACATTTTTCTTAACACTTGCTGATATTTCACGGACTTAATTGTCACTATAAAATATGCTGAGCACTTTAACATGTGTACAGGATCCGTCAATAAGGAGTCTGTGCAAATTATTCTTGCTGAAGCAATCAGAGAAGCAAAGTGTTCTTCTCAACAAATGTGCTTCCGGCTAAAGCTGGCCATAAACGTGCAGATTTTATCATCATGTCCGACAAACGATCGTACGTTTCAATCTTCTGACCTGCAACTAACTATTTAGATTAAATAAAGTAGTAAAAGAAAAAAATCAGACGATCTTCTGGCCATGAATTGACAGGCAGCAATCGTACAAAAGTTATGTCGGACTAATAGTAGCGACAATCTCCTATTGATATCGTCAGATACATGCAGAGATATGATTGTTAACTGACAGAAATCTTTAAACCTGTCTGATTATCATGGCACGAAAAATGACAGGATGATTCACACGGTCCGAAAATCGTACAAACCTTTGTTTCGTACGACTTTATCTTTGCGTCTATGGCCATCTTAAGAGAGACGTATATGTCTGTTACACACGATGTCCACTTATGAGCAGCTATCAGAAATGATATAGACAAGTGTATAAAACTGTACAGTGAAGCCCAGGGCTGGCAAAGCCTACAGCGCATTAAAGGGTTTGTTCACCTTTAAAGGAATTGTTCAGTGTAAAAATAAAAACTGGGTAAATAGATAGGCTGTGCAAAATAAAAAATGTTTCTAATATAGTTAGTTAGCCAAAAATGTAATATATAAAGGCTGGAGTGATTTGATGTGTAACATGTCAGTAAGATCACTACTTCCTGCTTTTTCCTGCTGGTTACCCTGGCTACCAAGCAGTAACCAATCAGAGACTTGAGGGGGGCCCACATGGGTCATATCTGTTGCTTTTGAATCTGAGCTGAATGCTGAGGATCAAAGTTCACTCCTCCCTTTGTATATTACATTTTTGGCTAACTAACTATGTTACAAACATTTTTTATTTTGCACAGCCTATCTATTTACACAGTTTTTATTTTCACACTGAACTGTTCCTTTAAGGTAACTTTTATTATTTTATAGAATGGCCAATTCTAAGCAACTTTTCAATTGGTTTTCATTATTTTTTATAGTTATTTGCCTTTTTCTTCTGACTCTTTGCAGCTGACTCCCTTCTAAAAAAACAAATTCTCTGTAAGGCTATAAATGTATTGTTATGGTTACTTTTTATTACTGATCCTTCTATTTAGAACGACTTTTATTCATTTTCCAGTTTCTTGCATGGTTGCTAGGGTTTGGACCCTAGTTACCAGATTGCTTAAAATGCAAATTGAAGAGCTGCTGAATAAAAAGCTAAATAACTCAAAAACCGTCAATAAGAAAAACTGAAAACCAATTGCAAATGGTCTCAGAATATCACTCTCTATGTCATACTAAAAGTTGGTGAACAACCCCATTAACGTTAAGAAATATCCAAAAACAACCAGAAATAAAACTGGGGAAAAAGGCATTTTTATCAATTACATCTTGCACAGCAACAAAAACAAAAGGTTATTTGCAAAGGAGAGCGTTTCAGTGGGATTATTTCTTTTTTCAAATAATAGATTGTAAACCCGCAATATTAGTCTCAAATATTAAAAAAAAACAAAAAAAAAACTAACTTTTAGGAAGGAATTACTTGGCACCAGCAATTGTGTCACACGGGCACTTCATGGTTGCGATTAACTGACACAGGAAAGCACCCCAAATTACAAACAAAAGATACAAAGAGTGTTGTTAGCGTTAGGGAAACCCCTGCTATATCTGTATGTTGAAGGAAGGCAGCAATTTCTACTCCAGTGCTTGGTGTATCCCTTTACTTTGCTATTTTGTAATTTAATAAGAAAAGACTGGTTTAAAAAAGAGGGTTGGGGTCATTATTCCACATTTATTCCCCCATGGTGACTCTGGGAAACATAACAGGATATTTACTTCAGCATTATATAACTTTTTACGGTCTTCTTTGCAGACTGGGGGTCTGGACCATGGGGTCTACTTCCTCTACAGCTATAAAATAACGTTCCCAGACGGTTCTCCTACCTGGGAATGAGCAGCAGAGATGCTAGCGGGTGGCAGGGAGAGGGGCTGAACGTGTCCAGGGCCCCAGTGAAGATTTCTCGTAGGGGGGACAGCACTGTGAAGGAATGCCACTGGTGCAGAAAATGATTTATCTGGCGATACCTTTTTTTGGCGAACTGAATAAGTAAAAATTGCAAGCTTTTGGAGCACACAGGGCCCTTCATCAGGCAAAATACGAAAAAATAAATAAATAAATCTCTAGTACTTAGTATAATCAATGTTTGCTCTGTGTGCAGCCAATCAGAGCATCCAGACATTAAAGTCAAGAGCAACACAAACAGCAACAATACTTTATGTATGAAAGCAGTGTTTGTACGTGGACTGCCTTCTGCCAGAATTTTCAGTTCCCTAAATGTATGGTAAAAGCCTTTCTATAGTAATCATTTTAAATGTACTCTGCAATGCTGAGCTTGTATGTTCTCTCCATGCTTGTGTTTCTAGGAGTTCTATGGCATATTTTCATACTTAAAGGGATACAGTCATGGGAAAACATGCCAGATTTCAAAATTGAATATAAAAAAAATCTGTTTGCTCTTTTGAGAAATGGATTTCAGTGCAGAATTCTGGTGGAGCGGCACTATTAACTGATGTGTTTTGGAAAAAACATGTTTTTCCATGACTGTATCCCTTTAAATATACAGGCAGGTTAATTGGCTCCTGATAAAAATTGCCCATAATGTGTGTGTGAATGTGATATGAACCTTTAACTGAAAGCTCCACTGGAGCAGGGATTGATGTGAATGATATATAAACTCTGTAAAGAGAATTGAAATACAGTATGTTGGTACATGGTCATGGTACAGGGGCATTTTTTTTTTAATTCCCCAAAAGCTACCAGCCTAGGGTAGGCTAAGGGCCCTTGGCTGCATATATTATATACAGGGCCCTAGGAGACCGGTCAGCTACACCCGCCCCCCTTGTAAGCGTGCGTGCATTTATCAAAACGTTGGCCTGTTTTTAATGTAATTTACTGAAATCATGTATTTTAGGTAAATCCCAGTGTGCACTCATGCCTTCTGGACTTATTGCAGTGTTGGCTACAGTGTGTGGTCTGCACAATCTGGTTTCTAGTTTCACAGGCAAATAGGAGACACAAGTGAGTCAGTGGCAAGGCAGAATAATGCTGTCCCCTTACTCCCCTGACTGAACATAGAGCAGCAGCAAGTTTACCATATTTGCAATTAATCCATCTCATCAGCAACCACTGCCACTGGCCAGAATAAGCAATGATTAGACTTGGATAAAGGGCTCTGTGTCGCCCGAAGCAATTCAGCTGAATAAAACATCATTAGCAGTTGGGCAGCATTGGCATGCCGCTCTATTCAGTGATTAATTGCTGTGATTAAGACTTACCTTCCCTCACTGGATTTAGTAGGGTCCCCCTCGCAGACAAAGTTCTCAATGTAGCCCAAGCTGCAGTTGATTTTGGCCCAGTTGGGTTTGCACACGTCCAGGAAATGTGGCCTCAGTCGACCTATGGTGTACTTAGCAATGTCTGTCAGTGACTGACTCACTGCCGCCCCGAAAATGAACGTCCCAATGGCTTTGTAAATAGTGGCTACATAATTGTTCCTGATAAAGGCACCGGACCGCAAGTCACTATAAAAGACTGATAAGGCCTCTCCTAATATTATCTGGAAAAAAACAAAGAGAAGTTAGGAAGAGTCATGTCCCGTAAAACAGAGACAAGACAAAGCAGAAGGGTATTTTTACTTAAACAGTGGCAACTGCTGGATTACTCTCCTAGCTGCTTGGGGGTTTACTTCAACACCAGTTTAAAACGTTAACGGTTACTGTTTAATTCACTTATAATTATATTATGATACAGATGAATCTAAGCACTTTTTCAGTTTATCCTTACCAGCCTAAGAGTGGGAATTCAATTTTATTGTTACTAACATTAATGGTTTACCCTTCTGTTCAGGCTATCTGGTTGCTAGAGTAATTAAGCCCTAGCAGACAGATTGTTTATGATCTTCAACAGAAATACCCTGGCAAGTGCAGTTTTTATCAAACAGGAGCTCCAACCCGGGGTATCAGATAAATAATTATAATCATTAGGGGGTGTACAATGCATTACATTATAGATTTACAATATATTTTCATTATTTGAGCAGAATTCCCCTTTAAACCAATGCATAAAACACTACTACTGTTTAAGTCCCTTTATGTAGGCAATCAATATGGGAGCTTCTAGGCAGTCTACAAACAAGAACAAACAACTGAGCAGTGCACTGGACTAGACATCTGGGTTATTAGAACAGAATCATCAGAACCAGTGTCAGTAAGGGTTGTTTGGAGTGCAGAAAACTTGCTGGGAGTCTTTACTGATGAGCAATTTCAATGGAAGTTAATGGAGCCCTAAAATGATTTAGCTGTGGGGCCCAATGATGTATTGTTACATCACTGACCATCATATTTAAGTTACATCAAAGGATGTGTAAACTTCCATCCACCTCACCCTGTACCCTAAAAGATGCAGGAACAGCAGTTTGATTTTCCGGCCTTTAAAAAACGCACATTATAACCATTTTTAAAATTTCATTTTATCTTTATGTTCAGATTTCGAACATTGAGGTACATTATAAGTTCGATATCAGCCAGAATTTAGAATACCCCTCCCCCTCATCTCATCCTGAGATCTGCCATTCACTTGAATTATCAAGGGTATCCCTGCACCCGCTACTAGTGAAAAATTACTCAAGCTGTGCATACATGGTTAGCATCAATCACAATTAAATGCCAATCCCTACAGATGCTTACAGCTAAAATAATTTGGGTATCCATATAAATCAAGCAGAACACTCTACAAAATCTCAAGAGTAGTAATTGGCATTTGAGGAAGGGCATCTCCCCCAAAGGGTTTGCTATGATCTCAATAAAACTGGTGCAGATTTTCACAGCATAAAGCAATGATCTCCAACCAGTGGCTCATGAGCAACATGTTACTCACCAACCCCTTGGATGTTGCTCCCAGTTGTCTCAAAGCAGGTGCTTATTTTGGAATTCCAGGCAATTCAAGTTTTGGTTGCATAAAAATAATGTGCACTGCCAAACAGAGCCTCCTATAGGCTGCAAGTCCACATAGGGGCTAACCAACAGCCAATCACAGCCCTTAATTTGCACCTCCCAGGAATATTTTTCATGCTTGTGTTCAGGGCTGGAACTAGGGGTAGGCAAAGTAAGCGCAGGGGGGCGCACTTTTAAGGGATTTTTTTTTGCTTGGTCCTTAATAGTTTTTAAATTTTATATATTTTTTTAAGTCCAACCACCTCTTGCCTGTTGTTCATACTGCGGGCAGAAGCACTCCCCACCTTCCTCTTGGCAGCTGCTGGCACGTACATATTTGTGGGCAATATCTTGGCTGCTGCTTGCACAGGTAAACAGATTATTAGGGGCAATATGATGCTGCTGGCATTGGGGGTAATAATATGATGGATGTTTTGGCTTATGCTGGCACATGTACAGATTGGGGGCAATCTGAGGGATTGAATGCTGTTGGCATAGGTACAAATGGGGGCATATGATAGGTGCTGGTACAAGGGGCAATATGAATGGTAATATGGGAAAATGCGGACCAGGTGGGGGGCACGGATTGAAGCCCTTGCCTAGGGTGCCAAAATACCTTGGCCCAGCCCTGCTGGTGTTGATCCTCAATTCTCTTTACATCAGGGGTCCCAACCTTTTTTATCCATGAGCAACATTCAGATGTACAGAGTTGAGAGTAATGTGTGATGTACATGAATAAGATCAATGTGCTGAGATTGCCACAGGAGATATTTCCCCAATTGGGCCTCCAACACAATGAACCAAATACATTTATTCAGTCCCTGGCCCGTGGGATCATGCTGTGTGATGTTGGGAGAGGACTGCATCAACACTCTGATGTGCTCCTCTTCCAATAGGATGTTGGCCAAAAGCTATGTGCCTGATATTGATCAGGTAGGGTGCTGGCAAGGTTCCGTATAGGTGCCAATAAGTTGTTGACTTGGTCTAGACAGATTGAGATGGCAGCTTTTATCAGCCTGTGTAAGAGCTCATAGGGCAACATTGTGGTAAAAGTAAAAGGAGCCATTTAATTTATGGCTAATTTGATCCTTTCGTGAGACAAGTGCTCTGATCCTAAGAGTAAATCAAGAATCCCTCCCATAATACAAGACTGTCCTGCCATTTGCTTAATTTTACTAGCAAGAAAAAAGGAAGTAATCATAAAATGACCATAAATGATACTTTCCCACAAGAGGCATAGAGAACTAGGACTTTCCTCCAGCTTCACTACTCAGCATAATATGTTGCAATGTTTTTGGGTACAAAAAAAAAATCTATCACTTTTATTCACTGAAGTCTCTTCCCTAAAGCGATAACAAAAGTAACTGCTGCAGCACGAGCCATTTCTCGTGCGTAATATTCTCACCTTCAGATTTCCGTTCCATGCACTTCGTGCCCAGCCAGCAGCAGTAACATTAATATCACATTAAGATCCTGTTATTAAAAAGGGAGTGGAGGAAATGACATATGAGAACATCTACAAACAGCTGCTGACTACCCCGCAGGTGAGGAAATGAACTGCCTCCAATTTAATCAAGAGGGAAATTCGATGATCAGACTGGAAAAATTCAATTCTGTTTCCAATTCAACTTTGGCGGATTCGCCCGGTGGAAAAACAAAGGCAAAAATGAGCCACTACACTGGCAAAATCAACTCACCTGGGGTAAACATAATGACTCTGGGGACTCTGGGCACAGGGGAAAGGCTGATGCCAGTCTAGGGGCCAATTCTCTGCCTGCACAAGCAGAGAATCAGCCATGTCTGACATTAAAGGAGAAGGAAAGGCTAAAAACTTAAGTAAGCTTTATCAGAAAGGTCTATATGAATACACTAGTAAACCCTTAAAGTAATGCTGTGAAACACAGCATTCCTCTCCTTCTATTGTGTACACATGGGCTTCTGTTTCAAACTTCCTGTAAATTTAGGTTAAACCTCCAGGGCTTGGGCTTGAGCATGCCTAGTTTGCTCCTCTCCCCCTCCCTCCTGCCCGCTGTAATCTGAGCTCAGAGCAAGCAGGGAGAGACTGAAGCAGGAAGTGATGTCACAGCAAGCTAATATGCAGGGGCGTAGCTACCGGGGAAGCAGGGGGTGCAACTGGGCCAGGGCCCGCACCCCCGCAGGGCCCCCCAGGCAGATCGCGCACGATGCAGCCGGCTGGAGTCGGCTGCAGCACGAGACAAAAATCACACGGACGAGGGTGGGGGCGGGCCTGGCTGCACGGCCCGCCCCCACCTAGTTCCGTTACTGCTAATATGACAGCTTTTATCCTAAACAAACAGTGTCTAGAGCGGTTTACTCGGGTATGGAAAAAGCATTCTAAAGAATGAAAATGGCATTCTAGCTTGCACTGTTGTGGCCAATATATTGGCAATAAACTGCCTTGGTAGCTTTCCTTCTCCTTTAAACTTAGGCTAATGGCCAGTGGTGTGTAGAACAGCAGGGCCAAAATTTAATCTGTCTGTCAACGCACCTAATTGTACTGAATGTAGAATGCCCTACTGATAGGGGGATTCCTGCCATGAAGCAAGTTGAGAACCTTGCCTCAGGCAGCAGTGCCACACCATGTTGGTAGGGGAAACAAAGAGCCATTTCTGATAACTTTTAAGAGACGAATTTCCAGTTACTGCACTCTTTCGGCCACCCCTTTGATGCTGTAAAGGTAAGCGTTGGCAAGGTCAGACTGGTGTATTTGGGGCCCACCGGGTTCCAAACCTCAGGGGCCCCCTGCCAGAAGTCCTACATACATGCTTGGAATCCTGCGCACCGCACTTGTTTTTCTTTTAGTTCTGGTTGATCTGGAAGCAGGTCTGGCCCGGCAGGAGTCCATGAGGGCCGGGACCCACCAGGTTTTTTCCAGTTTTCCTGCCAGCCCAGTCTGACCCTGAGCATTGGGGCTGAGGGGGAGTGGCGGATTTGCTTAAGCCGCCTCAGGGCGGCAAATATTGCAGAGTCACCCCTGCCTACTGAATGCACTTGGAGCAGTATCAGATGGATCTCAGGGTCACATCACACATCCAGCTGTAAAACACAGCATTAGCGAAGAGCCTTGGGCAGCACAAATATAAGTACTGCTGACTCCATCTTACCTTACTATACACACACTCACACTGCAGGGTGCAAGGAAATCTCATATATACTGCTCTGCAGGCAATCAGCCCCAGCTCCTATCCTCATCATCAGGCTGGTTATGTGCAGCTTATACCCAGCACAATAATACAGAGGATTGGAAGAGGTCAGTGGCATGTGTGAGGCGTTGGGATGGGCTCCAAGGTCTTTTTCTCCCCAGTAAAACCTTTAAATTGCGGTTTTCTTTGTTTCTGAACCCTTTTGTCACTATGCGGCTATCAGATTCTCAGAATGAGAGATGGCAAAATGATTTACAAGCTGTTTTAATGGTGCAAACAGTGGGAAAGAAAGGCCAGGGCACCACCTTCTACTGTTGCACACAGGAACACGCAAGTATAATTTACTTTTTCCTTCCTCGTATTGAAATAATGAATTGCCCATGCACAAGCTAGTTAAAGTGGAGAGCCGAGAGAATGGAACCCACCCAAACCCAGGAGAATGACAGGCCCCCAGAGACCATTACTGGGCAGAACATTCTGCAGTGCTTAATATACCACATTTTCCCAGATGCAGTCATCCAGTTTTAATTTATGGAGGAAAAAAATAACACATCATGATAAACCCTGGCAATGCAAAAAAAAGTTTGGAGTCTCCCATCACAGGAGGGGGGGGGGGAGAGGTGGAGGATTTGCAGGCTTACATAAATCAGCAACTTCCAGGCTCTGGCCCTCAAGCTATTATATAACTCCAACAGCCTTTGAATTCTAGGAAGCAGGTTGGGAAATTCCTCCTGATTCCGCAAGTCCAACTGTTGACATGACTTACTGTCATTTATGCTTTCAAAGGGGTGGTTTGCCTATAAATTCCATTTTAGTATGATATAGAAATTCACATTCTAAAGGTGGCCATACACAAGCAGATCTAAGCTGCCAATTTCGGCTCTTTAGACCAATTACACAGCTTATTTGCCCATGTATGGGACCCTCCAATGAGTCCACCTGAGCCATAAGTTGGTGAATGCAGATGTAGATTTGGCAGGTTTAAATTTTACCATTGGATCAAAGACCGGCTCAGATTTCTTTCAAATATCTTTTATTAAGATTTCATACAAGAACAGGGGATTGCTATCATTAATTAACATTGCAGAAAGTATGTTGCACAGGATATAAGACATCAACATCATGCAGTATTATTCATGCGCTCCTCTTGGTGCCTAATCGTCCCCTACTGACTATGCGTCATAGTGTGAAAGTGTGTGTGGGAGTATGTGGAGGATGGGGTGGGGGAGGCAGGTGAATGCAACATGAGACACCTCTCGGTAGGTTTGGTTTGTCATGCTATCAGCTGAGAATATTCTTGACTCCCTTTGAATACAACCCAAGTGAACCATTGTGCAGTATAATTTCTGACCTGTTTGTCAGTGTGTGTTGATCGTTGTTCAAATTGTTGGATCTCCTCTACCTTCAGCAACCATTCACGGGGTGTTGGTGTTTGCTGATTTTTCCAATATCTGGGTATCAGTAGTTTTGCGGCGTTTAGCAGGTGCGGGAGGGCTGAATTGTGAAAATGGAACTTGTCTTCCGTGGACATGTGAAATAGTAAGGCGTAGGCCGGGTCGTTTAGGTTTCTGTCCCCAGCTACATTTTGACACACCCGGAGGACCGAGTCCCAGTAAGGCTTGATCAAGGGACACGACCAAAAGATGTGGAGCAATGAGCCTACATCACTTCTGCATCTCCAACAGATGTTTGTTGTGTTAGGGTATATTTTATGGAGCTTCTGTGGCGTGTAGTACCACTTGGTCAGAATTTTGTAATTCAACTCTTGAATCCTATTGCACCTGGAGCTGTAAGATAGAGTACGTATCATGTCTATTGTTTCTTCCTCTGTCAGGTTTAGGTTCAGGTCTTTAGACCAGGTGTTAATAAACGGGAGTTCCATGATGTTTTGCTCGCCTGTGGCAGCCTTATAAATTGTAGATAGGGTATGTCTTGGAGGAGTAGCGCTGTGGCACAGCTGTTCAAATTTCGAGAGTTTTCTGCCAAAGACCCTGTCACCTCCTAGTGTACAATAAAAATGTTTAAGCTGACTGTATTGGAGATGCATCCGTGGGGTAAAGGAACATCGCTGGTCCAGCTTCTCTCTCGTGACCATGGTGCCTTTATCTACGAGGTGAATCATTTGTAGGTGATCATCTATGAGCCACGGTTTGTAGTCTTCTCTGTTTAGTGCAGGCGGGAAGTCCGGGTTATTTGTGATAGGTAACAGAGGAGAGGGAACCTTCGCCATGTCCTGTGCTCGTTGGATGCTGTCCCATGTTTCAAGCGTGTGATGTAGCAGGGGGTGTTTTCTGGTGAAGAGCCGTCTATGATTCCTGTTTATCCATGGAATATGGAGCAGGTGAGTTGAAGTCTCTTGCTGTTCTATTTCGATCCATAATTTGTTGTCCAGGTGGTGTGACCAGTCAACTATCCTGTTGAGAATGGCTGCCTTATAGTAGCGGTGAATGTCCGGTAGGGAGGCTCCGCCGGTGGACCTATGCCTAGTTAATATCTGTTTGCGCAATCGGGGTGATTTGTCAAGCCAGATGAATCTGTTGATTGCTGTCTGAAATTTGTTCAGCCAATTATTCGGATACTGGACCGGGAGGGCTTGAAAGAGATATAGCAATCTGGGAAGCACGTTCATCTTCACTACATTCATGCGGCCGAACCATGAGAGTGTGTTGGATCTCCATCTCTTCAGATCTGATTCTATTTTTTTGTATAGATTGGTACAATTCAACTCTCCCCACGCGTTGTGGTCCTTTGACATAATAAGGCCCAGGTAAGTGATGGTGGACGAAGCCCACTTGTAAGGGAAATTCTGGGACAGCCCTTGAATCGTGCGATGTGGTAGTGAAATGTTGAGGGCCTGTGACTTCTTTTGATTGATTTTGAAGTTGCTAACTTTTCCAAATTGGGATAAGGTGTTGGTTAGGTTTGGTATTGTGATAATTGGGTTGGTGACGAAGAATAATAAATCGTCAGCATACGCCGCCGTTTTGTGGTGTCTGCCACCCACTTGGACTCCTCCAATGTCTGGATTATTTCGGATGGCAATTAAGAGTGGTTCGAGTGTCAATACGAATAGCGTGGGAGATAGAGGGCAGCCTTGTCTAGTGCCGTTTCTGATGGCAATGGGGTTGGATAGAAAGTTATTAATTTTCACTTTAGCAGTGGGGTTATGGTATAAAGCTTGGATCCACTTTAGCAATCTCGGGCCAAAGCCATATTTCTGAAGGCATTGGAACATAAATTGCCAGTTCACCCGATCGAAGGCTTTTTCTGCGTCTGTCGAGAGAAGAAGCATTTGCCGGGACCTAGTTTGTGCGTAGTGTAGAATATTAATTAACCTATTGGTATTATCTCTCGCCTCCCTATGAGGTACAAAGCCAACTTGTTCCGGGTCGATCAGGTGCTCGAGAATTTGCTGTATTCGTTTCATTATGATTTTGGCTAATAGTTTCGCATCGTTATTGATCAGCGAGATTGGGCGGTAACTGCCGGGGTCAGTCGGGTCTTTATTAGGTTTCAGTAAGAGGGTTATCTGTGCCTCAAGAGACTGGGGTGAGAACTTAGCTTCCGCCTGTATATCATTGAAAGCCTTGCACAGGTGTGGGGAGAGCAGGTGCTGGAATTCTTTGTAGTATGACATCGGGAACCCGTCTGGTCCTGGGCTTTTACCAATAGGAGTTGTGGAGATGGCACTTAGTATTTCTGCAGTCGTGATGTCTGATTCAAGTTGTGCTTCCATATTTTCCGGGATTTTAGGCAAGTTGTGTTGATCTAAGAACTGGGAAGCAGTAGCGTGAAAAGAGATATCATCCGTAGCGTGGGTAGGAGCGATCTGGTACACTTTCGTAAAGTATTGAACAAACTCTTCCGCAATTTTTTCATTAGTGAATGCGAGGTTCCCCGCAGTAGTTTTAATTTTGGGGATGTAATTTTTCGCTAACTGTTGTTTAAGCGCATTTGCCAGCAGCTTTCCACATTTGTTTCCATGCTCGTAATAGCGATGCTTAATCAGTGTCTGTATTCTGTTAGTGTACGTAGTTAGTATATCATTGAGTTCTCTTCGTGCTTCTAATAATTCCTGTGCCGTACGTAGGGCTTGTGTTTGTTTGTGTTGAGCTTCAAGGAGTTTAATTTTGGCCAACGATGCTTCGACCCGCTGGGTGTGCGCTTTCTTTCGTCTGGTTCCTATCTCGATGAGGGTCCCCCGTATGACACATTTGTGTGCTTCCCAACATATCAGTGGAGATATGTCAGGTGTCCCATTTTCCTTGAAATAGTTGCGAATATTTCCGCCAATCTCTTCCACCAAGTCGGGATGTTTTAGAAAAGATTCATTCATTCGCCATGTGGGATGAGGCTTAGAAGTACCTGGGAGACTAAGTTGTATTGAGATGGCTGCATGATCCGAGAATGTTCTGAGGTGTACCTGAGAGTTGCAAACCTCAGTAAGAGCATGTTGGGATACAAATATATAGTCTATGCGGGTATATATATTATGCCGTGCGGAATAGTAGGTATAATCTTTTTCTGTGAAGTGTTGAGTGCGCCAGACATCTACTAGCAGTAGGTCGTGAAGTTGTTTCCGGATCCTAAATGGGGTCGCTGGGGGTATGCTAGATTTTCCGGCGGAGCAGTCGAGCTGTGGTTCCAAAGGGGTGTTGAGGTCTCCTCCTAATAGAAGCACACCTTTTGTGAAGTGATGGAGAAGTTGCGTGATACGCTGGAGTTCCTTGTCTTGGTCTTTGTTTGGTAAGTACACGTTGGCCAGGGTGTATTGGCGGCATCCTATGTGCCCCGTGATAAAGACGTATCTGCCTTTAGGGTCTACTTTGGAACCTGATACGGAAAAGTTCAAATTCTTAGAAAGGAGAATTGCCACACCTTTGGTTTTGGTGTCTTGTGGAGCACTAGTGTAGATTTCCGGGAAGTATTTGTTGCGCCATTGGGGGAGATGTCCCTTTTTAAAATGAGTTTCTTGTATAAAGGCTATGTCAGTTTTGTGTTTCCTTAGTTCAGCAGATAAGAGAATTCTTTTTTGTGGAGAGTTCAGGCCATTGGCGTTGATAGAGGTTATACTGAGTGAGTTGCATCTTCTGGGTTTGGTCGGAGATAATCTCATGTTGCCGCTAGTAATAGTCGTTCCAATGGGTGGGGTGGGAGGGGGGTGGGAGGTTAGGAAGATGTGTGTGGTTCCTGCGGGTAGTTATCTAGCAGTTATGTGTGGGGTAGTAATACTCTACTACCTGGTGGAGGGTTACTCTCCAAGGTAGTACAAGAAGATGAGTGTGAGTGTGATCAGGGGAGATGACAAGTAGCAGATGATATAGGTTACGTTTCCACGTTCAGGACTCGGTAGCTAAGTGAGAGTGAAGGGTCGCTAGGGAGCCTGGTTGGTATGGTGTACTTGGATGTATTATGACCGGTGGGGCCACTCTCATAGTCAAAGGCAATATCTTGCAGTAAGATAGCGTCAACAGAAACATAGAACCATCAAACAGAATACATTAACATATTATTTCGAACCATATAAAATGCTTGGCAGAGTATTTTAGTACTATCATATTTTCTACCTTGCAAAAGATAGCAGGGTATTAAGAGAAGCATGGCATTGCTGTAAGCCAATTTTCTTCCTAATAGGCATAAAGAGATAAAAAAAAAAAAAAAAAAAAAAAAAAAGGGGGGGGGGGGGAGGGGGGGGTGAAAAATTAGTAAGGAAGGGAGGCACCATAGTGGTGTACTCCGCATTCGTACATGCATCGTATGCGCATCTGGAATTAACATAAGATGATGCAATGCAATGTTTACACGTTGAGGAGGAACCCCCTCTCCCCATATCAATGACACCCTATGTTAGAGCAACAACACAACAAAATATTAGTGGATATTGCAATGGGGAATATAGTAGGAGAGTAAGTATAACCGGATTCAAGAGCCAGGGCCCATACCCTGGTGAAATGGGACCTGTGAAAGGAGCAAAAAAAAAAAAAAAAAAAAAAAAAAAAAGGGGGGGGGGGGCTGAGCATGGCCACAGAGTATACAGACCTTCATACATATATGTTAGGTATCTATAAAAAGCCAAACAACAACGCATTTCAGTGCACACAAGGTAGTACAAAACAAAACTCATTGTCGGTTCCCATGACATGTTGCAGAATTGCATCAGTGTGTCAGTTAGATTATCGAAACAGAGTCTTGAGTACGGAGCAGTTGTATCTTCTGTAGTATACCCATCTGTACACAGTTATATGTGGGAAGGGGGGTCAAAAAAAAAAAAAAAAAGGGGGGGGGAGGAGGGAGAGTCCCCGTAGGTAGAGCGACAGTCTTGCAATCTTTTGATGCATCCAGGGGAGGGAGAAAAGATTAAATACACAAAGAGAAAAAAAAAAAAAAAAAAAGGGGGAATTCAATTATATAGCAGTGCGGTCCAGCAATCACGTTTAGGTAATAGGCCGGGGTGACATGAAGTTCCTAAGCCAATCCCAGGAGGAGCAATGGTAAGGCGTACAGGGGGCTACTGAAGCATAGTCTTAAACAATGAAAAGTTCGACACTGGTGCCTGTGGCATGTTTTGCGGTATGTAGAAAGCGATGGGAAAATTATGGGCCAGCACACCCCCAAAAAAAAAAAAAAAAAAAGGGGGGAAAAAAGGGGGGGGGGGGTGTAATGCCATATGCATCAATCATACGTGAGGCCACATGCCCAGTCTGTAAATAGTGTAACTTGTGTAAACTTAGCGTGCGCCAAGACTTAACTGAAAACTTAAAGAGAGAATGTAGGCTAGACTAGGGAGCCATGCATAGTCTCCTGGTTGAACCTACTCACGGCTGAGGCCCTCATTTGTTGAAGCTCGTGCAGGCGCGGGCTGTTCACCATAAACATACTTTGCCCATTCTGTGAGGTCCACCGGGGGTGTACCTGTGCCCCGAAAGAATGCTTCTCCGTCATCCGGCTCTCTCAGACTGTAGTTTTTCCCATTATGGTGCGCTACGAGAGAGAAAGGGAATCCCCACTTGTAAGGTATGTTACGGTCCCTCAGCTTACTGGTGACTTCGCGCAGTAGTCGTCTCTGGGCAATGGTGGTTTGTGCCAGGTCCTGAAACAATTCTATGGAGTCTTCTCCCATCTGTAGGCTGGGGGTCTCCCGAGCTTTGGAGAGAATACGCTCTTTGGTTGTGAAGCTATGGAGGCAGCACAGGATGTCTCTGGGCTTGTCTTTTCTGCCGCCATATACTCTGTGGAAGCGGTCCACTGCTATGTCGTGGTCTAGATTCGGGCCTAGCAAGCCATTAAACAGGTTGAGGATCCGTTGTTTGGCTTCAGTAATTTGCAGGTCTTCCGGAACTCCTCGAATGCGTATGTTATGGCGTCTGTTTCTATTCTCGGCATCCTCTAGCCCTCTCCGTAGAAGGAATAATTGCCTCGTATGCAGACGGATGGTGGAGTCATGTTGGGCCTGCTTCTGCTCCGTGTCCGTTTGACGCGTCTCCATTTTCACGAGTCGCGTGGAGAGTGCTGAGAGCTCCGTTTTGATTATCGCCGTCTCGCTCCTCTGCGCGTCCTTAATGTCCGCCAGTAGTTGTAGAAGGTCTGCTTTAGTGGGAAGGGTGGCCATGAAGTCCGACAGCTTGTTAGCGGGTGTATTCTGTCTGGTCGGCGAAGCTGCACGTGATGAGGCCTCGCTGCCGTCCTCCATGTTGGGCTCTTGGGTAGCCGTATCTCCCTGCTTGCCAAAGAAATCAGCGATTTCCTTCGCTTTTTTTTGCGAATGCGGTCGCTGGCTAAGTGGGGTGCTAGTCCCTTTCGATGTTCTGCCCATCTTCACCTATTTAACAGTCCAGAGGCTGATTTACCGAGTCCCGGTGTGGAGAGCCTAGATTTATGTGTCTGCTCTCACCGCCATTAGGCCACGCCCCCTCCCGGCTCAGATTTCCATCATAGTAATACAACAGTTTGGCTTAATCCAATCATTGGCCATAGGGTCAAACAAGTGGATTTTATAGTCTACGGCCAGTTTAAGACTATTTGCAAATGCTTTTAATTTTTTATGTTTTTTTTTAATTGTTCAGGTGCACCCCAGTTTAGAATTTCAGCAGCTGTCTGGTTGCTAGGGTCTGTATACCTTAGTAACCAGGCAGTGGTTTAATTGAAAGACTGGAATATAAATAGGAAAGAGTCTAAATAGAAAGAACCAATAAAAAGTAGCAATCACATAACACTAACTTCACATAGCAACAAAATTTGGCTGATGGGGTCAGTGTCTCCCATCTGACAGCTGGAAAAGTCAGAGGGCAAAATCTATGATAATTAATGTAAATTTTCCCAGTGAGAAAGTGGGAATTATAAGTACAGTGTGGTCCAATAAACAGTGACTGCTCATTTGGCAACCTCACCAAACAAGTGGATCGTACCATGTGCAGCCAGCAATCCACAGCAAGAAATTCTAGACGCTTCTTTTATTTCTGAAATCCATAACTGACCGATATAAAATTATTTTAATTACTTTGGCCCAAATCATTTATTTTAAATAAAATATAAAAGCATCCCACATGAAAGTCTTAGAATAAATCAGCAAGAGACTATTATTGCTAAAGAGCCCTTGGTGAGTTGCCATTAGACAATTCCGCCATTGTCATTCCAAGACAACTTTTTTCTTTTTTACGCTTGTCCGGGCCTATTGCTATATAAACATGCCAAGAGAAAGGCCAAATTTCCACTAGAAATGAGGCAAGATTAAAGCCTGTGCCTCACTCAGCATCAGGGTGTTAAATCCTTGATGCCAGCGGCTGGCACTCCATCAAGAGTAGCTATAAAGCACACATTGGGTTTCATTTTACTCCTTTCATGTGATTTCCAGTATTATAAAAAGTTACATTATAGGCAATGGCTGTATTGTGAGACACAGTGTGGCGATTGTAACCGATATTCAGGCAGTTTTTGGCCAACAACGTAGCCATTGTAGTTCACACATACAACTGGATATTGATTGGTAATTCAGGTTTATATTAAAAGGTTGACAAATGAGGTGGCCAAGTGGACTGATCAGCTGTGGGGGCAGCTAAAATGATATTGTTTTAAAACATGCAAATGTATATAGACATATATTGGACTTACAACAATAATACAGAATGGGATCATGATTCCCCCCAATAAGCCATATGAAATGGTGTCTTCTTTGTATGGATACCGGAGTGAATCATCATTACAGAAAAATCCTCTTTGGAAGGGGGTATGCTTCAAATTGAGAATTGCAAAAGGCAATCCGGCTACAGTAAAAGGAAGAGAAATAGGCGTTAACACAGGCAATGTAACAAATCACTGGGGTGCAGCAGTTAAATTAATAGAGGAGACGGGAAGGGTAAGCAGAAAACGCAGAGAAGCAAGCAACAGAGGCAGTTCACTGTATATGGGGGATATGCAGCCAAGACAACACTATACTATAGCTTTTAAGGACTGTAATGTAATGACGTGAAATGAATCACCTGCAGGGTTAAAGGAGAACTAAACTCTAAAAATGAATATGGATAAAAATGCCATATTTTACAAACTGAATGAATTGTACCAGCCTAAAGTGTCAGCTTGTCAATAGCAGCAATGATCCAGGACTTCAAACTTGTCACAGGGGGTCACCATCTTGGAAAGTGTCTGTGACACTGACATGCTCAGTGGGCTCTGAGCAGCCGAGCAATCTATTTCTCCTCCCTGCCTTCTATAGGAGATAGCCAGCGAGGAGAAATTGAGCGCCACACGATGGATTGTCGCCCTGTCACCTTTTCTGAGGAGCACAAAGTTTCAGTAAGTTATTTCTTAATAAACACTTTGCGATGTTAAAGTTAAATATGTCTTGGTGTTTTTTTTTGTTATATACAAACACATTTTTTCAAAAACATTTTTGATGTTACTGGTCCTATAAGAAGCTAATCCTAGGGGTCGTTGCAAATTATCAAGCAGAAAATGAGGTTGATCTGTAATATAAGCTGATGCTACAGGGATGATTATTAAATTCTGATGCTAATTGCACTGGTTTCTGTGCTGTCATGTAGTAATTATCTGTATTAATTACTAATCAGCCTTATATTGTGACATTTCTATTCTATGTGTACTGTATATTGTGAGTCGGTCCCTAAGCTCAATAAGTGACAGCAGCACAGAGCATGTGCAGTGAATCAGCAGAAAAGAAGATGGGGAGCTACTGGGGCATCTTTGGAGACACAGACCTTTACTGCTAAAGGGCTGTGGTTGCCTTGGGCTGGTACAGAAGCCCAAAACATAATATACAACATTTATAGCCTACTTCTGTAGTTAAGCTTTAGTTTTCCTTTAATGTGTTCCTATAGAACAGTATTAGCATTTCCTATTGCAAAAATGTTATATGACCACAGCCTGAGGTCACAAAAGGCCTCTCTAATAAGGGTATGGGGATCAGGCAATATTGCAAAGGGGAAAAAAACAATGTGTGCCCATTATAGGCATGAGGCTCCCCAGATATTTATTTATATTTACTAAATCAGAAATGTCCAACACGCAGCCCTCTAAATGTTGCTCAACTACAACTTGCACGATCCCATCAAATGGCATTTGTATTTCAGCTGCATATGGATGGGCTGGAAAGCTGGGAGTTCTAGTTCATCACCGTCTGAAGGCTGCCAATTACTACTCATTGCACCAGTGATTTTTGAAAGCAAGAAGGTTAAATGCAATTTCATATTTGCTCTGTCCAACAAAATTACTTTACTATAAACTGTGCTACAATAGATATGAAAAGGAAGGGGTATTGTTTGGTGCAGTCTATGAGTAGGGGACATGTACTGCCTGAATCACCTGGTGTCTGATCACATACATGCACTAGTAAGTGTCAATCACTGTCATGGGCACAGGCTGTCTACTTTGTGAGGAATTCTGGTTATTAAAGGGGTGGTTCACCTTTAAGTTCATGTTTAATATATATATATATATATATATATATATATATATATATATATATATATATATATATATATATATATATATATATATATATATATATATATATATATATATATATATATATATATATATATCGATAGTGGGACGCACATCCATTCAAATGGACAATGTCTGGGTGCCAGTCGTAAAGTAAATAAATATATCCCAGCAGATGACGGCACACCAAAAAATGTAGCAAAATGCAAAAGAAGTTAAGTTAAATCAGGTTTATTATGAGATATATATATATATATATATATATATATATATATATATATATATATATATATATATATATATATATATATAATATATATATATATATATATAGATATATATATAGCAGAAATGTAGAAAATACCCGCACTCCTTCACAGCTTGCCGGGTGCTAGGTCAAATGTAGTTATATATGAAAAAATGGCAGAAAGGACCAGCACTCCGTGTTCCAAAAGAATTCAACAGTTTATTCAAAACTCACAGTGTCTCACACACATATATACAGCCTTAAAGGACTGTTATTTTTAGATGGGGTCAACGACCCCCATTGAAAGCCGGAAACAGTCAGAAGAAGAAGGTAAATAATTTAAAAACTATAAAAAAAAAAGAAAAAATGAAGCCCAGTTGAAAGGTATATATATCTATCCCGGTATCCCATTATGTCAGTCCAACACTATATTATACTTGAATAAAAGGGGACATTAAAATAAAAATCATAATATCATGTTCTAAAGTTTAAGTTTAGTAGTTTCACAAACCAAAGGGATTTTCTCGCTATATCAAAGTTCTTAGTAAACAAACAACCACCCAACAAAAAACCCTACAAATTAAGGCCCATGGCCCAAATAGTAATTATAGGTGTGATGCCCATAGGAAAAAGGCATTGCAGCGTATGGTGGTTACATGTAGAAATATCAGCATGTTATTTTCCGGTCATTCTTTTGGGTTTCACTAAGGTATAAAGTGATAGAGGTGGAAAGTGTTTTACACATTTTCAGATTAAGTTTCATACATTTAATGATACATAGAATCAGAGCAAAGCCGGCAACACACGTATCAATTAGCCGAAGGTTTGGCTGAGAAATGTATCGAACTGTAACAAAATAGAATCTTAGCGAACTGGTTTACCGGAGTCATTATTGGGAAACATGAAGTGGTGAAAACAAAAAAAATTTATTTTTTAAAACTGAAATTTTATAATAAGATAGAAAGGGTTATTATTTGTGATTAGTGATGGGCGAATTTCTCCCGTTTCGGTTTGCAGAAAAATTCAAGTCGAAAAAGGATGCCCGTGTAAATTTTGGACGCGAATACGAAAAGTCACTCGCGTAAATTTTGACACCAGCGTAAAAGTCAATGGGCGTCCAAATAGTGTTGTCCAAAAATTTTTTGGCGCTGGTGAATGTTCGTTGGAGTTTTGCGAATTTGCAGGCGGCAAAACGTGGAAATTCGCTGCAAATTCCCGCCAGGCGAATTTATTCGCCCATCACTATTTTTGATAGTGAAGTATCCCATTAAGGAAAAGTGCGCTCACATTGCTGGATATCAGGTTTACATATTTTTAACCTAATAACCCACATATAGAGGAATTTTGGCAAGTCTTACATGTAAATAGCAACAGACAAGTCGCACTTTCCTCATAAAACTTATGCCAAAACTGGCTCAGCCAGGAAAGGCCAGAAAGCCATTGTTCATGACAGATCCAACTCCCGTCACAAACAACCGGTTTCATAGGTGTGACATCCTCAGCACGTATAATCAGTGCGTGACAGTTCCATACAAGAATTTACAGTAAATGTTCGCTTTCATTCTAATGCTGCTTTTCTCAGGACAATGGAGAATAGAAGGAGAATAGAAGTCTACTCACAAATGTACAACATTATGGCGCTGATTTATCAAAAATCAAGTTGGGCTTTTTTCATGATTCAAGATAAAAAGCAGTGAAAAAACAGGAGTACAAATATGCTTAAGAATATTCTTTGTAACTTTGAATAGTCGCCATTTATTAAAGAATAAAACAAAATCACCAGAAAAAACTCGGCAAGTATAAGCAGGCAGGGTTGTATAGAAGTCAATGGCCCCTATAGGTCAAGATAAACAAATTATTTTGGAATATCCCTACAATATACGCCACATTCCTGAGCTATTGTCAAAGTCTGCTATTGATGGATTTTACGCAATGTACAGCATCTTACTTCAGGCTCAATGATGGTGATGGTGTTGATATTAGGTTGAGCTAATGATATTTCGAATGGAAAAGGCTGGAGAGACAGAACAGTTCTTGGGATGCAACAATTAGCGAAACACAGCACACTGGCTGTAACACCCATATCTGAGTGTATATAAAATAGGTGGGGCTGGCTATTTTTGGAGTTCCTGTTTGCATCTTTAATTACTGCCAGACTGTTTAGTAATGAAGGAGCAAACATGCAATTAAGGCATAATTATACAAAAACAACCTATTATAACGCTTTTATAGCAGCATTTAGACGGAATCTCAAGGTCGCAGTGACATGAAATTCTTGATACCTGCCCCTAATTTGCACAAGTGGCTAGTTTACCAGTTCAGAAGGTCCCCTAACCAGGAGAATGCTTATTTTAAAAAAGATGAACTTTGTTTTGGCCAGTTCTTTATATTATTATGTATTATTTATTGAGAGGCGACATATTCTTCAGTGCTTTACGGAGATCACACATCATTCATAGCAGTCCCTGCCCCAGCAGATCTCTCAATCTGTGGTCCATAATATTACACTTACAGACACTATGGTCAGTTCTATCTATATGTTTTTGGAGTGTGGGAGGAGTGTGGGAGGAAATCGGAGTACATGGAGGCAGGGTTGGACTGTAGCGATGTGCGGATCAGGGTTTTCCGCACCCGACCCTAACCCGTCCCTGCTGCCACCTGCTCCCGGGTCCTTTTATAGACCCGCGCCACCCCGCCGATGACGTCACAATAGGGACGGGGTGAGCAGACGCGAGACTATAAAACCGGAACCCGGAAGTCGTATGCCGGCATTTGAAGGTGGCGGGGAGAGCAGGAGAAGAGCTCAACCTGCACCCGCCCGCGAGGAGCAATGCAAAGTCGACCCAAACCCGCCCGACCCGTGGGTCGGCCCACACATCACTATTGGACTGGGCCGGAAATTGCGGTAAGGGGTGTTCAGCGGAGGGCTGGGTTTTGGAGGAGCTGGGGCTCTTAACTGGGGTCCGACACTGCATGGAGGAAACCTACACAGTAGTGATGTGCTGGCCGCCCCGATACCCGGGGTTTACCTGCGGTGCGGGTGCGGGTTGAGCTCTTCTCCTGCTCTCCCCGCCACCTTCAAATGCCGTTATCCGACTTCCGGTTTTATAGTCTCGCGTCTGCTTGCTCCGCCCCTTTTGTGACATCATAAGTGGGGGTCTATAAAAGGGCCGCTGAAGCGTGGGTACGGACGGGCAGCAGGTCAGGAAAACCCTGACCCGCACATCACTACTACACAGACATGAAGAAAACATACAAACTCCTTGCAGATAGTTCCCAGGTTATGTCTGCTCAGATATTTTCATAGGGATTATTTCACTGTCTTCCTGAGCCTGTATGGGGAACATGTATTACACTGCATGTCTGCTGGCCTTTGGCAATATTCCTTTATATCTGGGTAATGTATTCCAGTATCCTTGCTTTGATTATTTAACCTTAAACATTATGTCGTTGTTCCATGTTCTTCTGCCTCAAGGTCACATAGATTTGGGTGAAATGTAATGATTTGTGTCAGGCCTGGGCAGAGTTTAAACTGGAGAAATTTCCATGGCAGTCTTTTATAAATATGAAGCAATCACTGCAACAAAACGACTTCACTTTGTGATGAAAACTCAACAATGCCTGTGGGGAGAGGACAAGGGGTAAAGAAATGGATTTTTATATATAACAGTTCCAAAAGAGGAACAAAAATGCAGGAAGGAAACTTGTAGGTTCCCAACCGGTAAACCCTTTATGCACAGTCAATTCATAGTTTTGGTGGATAAAGAAGTACAGTAAAAATTATTTCATTCAGAAAAATGACGCATATTTTTTATTTTTCTCCTTTTCTGTCAGTACTCAGACACACTGAAAACTATAACTTTATTACCGAGTGATTTATATAACTCACACCATTCAAATTCCAGAGAAATTAATTAATGAGCATGCAAATTACATATACGGTTACAACTGCCCCGGACTTCACTTCTATCTGCCAGGTTGTTTACTTTCATTTGGCTTCCAAAATAAGCAGTACCGTTTTAGCACTCGCCTGCTGCTATTATATAAACATCAACAATGCCAACAAAACATACTCATGGCTGCTTTTCCTGTTAACATCCAAATCCAAGGAGAGTGCAAGCCTAGAGCAGGTTTCCTTCGGACTTCCTCGCCAAATGAGAACATTGAGACCAGCAAAGCTACTTCTATATGTCTGCATTCAACTGGATGGATTGGATTATCCTTCTGCGCTGCTTGGAGAATAACTTAAAGGGGAACTTCAGCTTCCAAACCAAAATGTGTTATAGAGGCCCACATAACACAGAAACCCCTAATATACCCATCACAGTTGCATGTTTCTTCAAAAGGTATGAATAAATGCCATTTTCTATGCTGAAATCCAGTTGTTTAACATTTCTCTTTCTGCATCATTTGAAATCCTGGCAGAGAAGGAGGGACTAAACACTGATGTTACAAATTGTAACAACTTCTCCACAGTTTATGGACAGCATGCAGGAACTACATAACCCACAATGCATTGCACTGGGATGTTTCTTTCCTTATTGAAATCATGTGTGCAGGGAATTATGGGGTTTGGAGGATGCACTCGGAGGACAGATGGCTGTTGATACAAAGTAATAGTAGTCAGGCAGCTCAGCAAAGTAGTCAGACTGATCAGCAGGAAAGCAGGGAGCTAGGCTTAGGGAACGGTCACAGACCATTAAAGTCATAAAAAGTCTGCATATTTTTTTAATTGTTTACTTTTCAAAAAACTTAAAGTTATGTTTTTGTGGAATTCCCCTTTAACATTAGCATTACTGATACCAAACAGTCATTTTTCAGTATGGATTCACCAAATCCATAATTATTGGATTCAACCACATTACCCTATCTTCCAAAAAAGAATAAAGAACCTAATAGGATTACACATGAAAGGTATAATCATTGGACCAGGGTATTTCTGTTTAGGAATGCACCAAATCCATGATTTTAGGATCTGCCCGGATCCCTAATCCTTTGTGATTTTTGTGATCCACAATTTTGTCAGCCAAATACCAAACCGAATCCCAACCCTAATTTGCATATGTACATTAGCAAAATGAGGGGGGGGGGGAAGAACCATGTGGTTACAAAATGTTTGACTTTCTTGTTTGTGTGCTGAAAAGCCATGTGCTTTTTTGGATTCGGATTAGGTTCGGCCAGGCACTTGGATTCGGCTGAATCCTGCCGAATCCCGAACTGAATCCTGGATTCGGTGCATCCCTAATTTCTGTAAAAGCTTCTTCACTGTGATCTTTTTCCTCTTTTTTTTTTTTCACGCCCAGGCAGTGCAGTAAAGTGAAAAGGTGCCTGCCTGGACCAGAATGAAAAGAAAATGGAACAAGATGGTGACTTTTACAATAGAATCTGGGGCTGAAGCAGTTTTTAAAAAAACAGGTGCCTGGAAATCAGGTAAACAATTATAATAAAGGGGGGGGGTACCGAATATTTGCCCCCTCCCCCAGTGATTTGTTCTCCTTTAAGCAAAGTCATAAATGTGTCACCCTCAATTTGACAGCTCTTTAAACCTATACATGAAACAGATTGCAAAATCTAAAGCATTCACATTCAAGTACCAAGTGATGCAGTGATTTTTAGTTTCCCGGTTACATGTTACTGGAAGCAGTACACGATATTATGTACATTGATATTATTCACATGATCTTTAATGTTCGGATTCTGCTCAGCCAAATACTGCAAAGGGTACAGGATCAAAGTTTGCACCAGGCCTAACAAGCCACAGTAACCCAAACATGTTTGTTTTCGAACAGAAGACCAATAAATGCTATATGCAGAATTTTTCTTGCTTCAGACGGCAACATTCCAGATGTTGCTGAACTATCAATATCAAACCCACAGCCTGGTGCTGGATTGTGGATCAACAACAACAACTGGAATAGCGACGTCTGTCCAGTGCTGGATTTTGGTCCATCCTAGGCAGCAGACCACAATGCACATGTGCAGAAGAGACGTAGTGCATGTGTGGCAAGAAAGAGATGTAATATGCATGCGCACTACAACACTCCAGGCCCTCCAGCAGTCTAGTGAATGTATTTTTTTGGGGGGTGGGGTGGTTTATCATATAGGCACCAGAGGGCATCGCCCCTAAAACCTGCTGCCCTAGGCATGGGCCCTCGAGTGCCTATACTGTATAGTAAATACAGCCCCACGTCTATTGCAACACATACACACAAAAAAAGAAATCTACAAATGTGTTACCCAGTTATTTTATAGACATGAGACAGGAGGTGACAAAACAATACACAAATGTGTTTATGGGGTGTAGGCCAAGTGCTGCATCACCGCCCTTAGTTTTGAGATCATTCTGGATCATTTGCAAATATGCAGAAACGCCTCATCTTGAAAGGAATCTATTTAAAGAAGGGAGGTGCAGAAGAGCAAGAATTATTTCGGATTTAATGCTACGTTAAAGCTCCAGAAGTTCTGTCAAAACAACCACAGTCCTGTCACCTCAATAAATATTTAGCATGGATTGCAGGGCACTCCTCTACCATACAATACATCATTTATTTATTTTTTTACCAGAGATTCCCACACAACCATTAGAAAATGAGGTCCAACACCCTTTTAATCTCTTAGGAAAACAATTGTTGTGTTGCTTCATAATAGTAAAGCCAGAGCCTGGATTTTGATATGCAGCTATTTATTTGCTTTCTGAGTGTGTGGTGTGTAATATTTGCAGATACTATAGTCGTTTTCAGACTTTTTGGGTTCAAGATTCAACATCTGACCAGGGTCCCTCATACTCATGTAGAAAAGTTACAGATACACATAAAAATGTTGTGGTATACATTATACTGCTGAAGTGAGTTGTAAGGAGCTAATGATCCTTAGAACTCAACACTACAACCGGGCATACATGTCTAGATGGCTGGCAGTTGGTTAAAACTGACCACCACACTGATGGGGTTTAAGGCAGTGGAGTGCATATTTTTGCTAGTAGAGACAATAGCCTAAAGCCTCCGAGCACATACAAAGAGCAGCCAGTAGGAACACTCCTTGATTATGAAACTCCCAAGCAGACAAACTTTGTTCCACTTGTGAATAAGAACACAATGACATACAGTTACTATTAAAAGCACATGCAAAGACACAAAACTATGTTTCAAACTGTGCTATACAAAGGGCACCTGTTGTGTGACCATATTAAACGTTTATGTCTGCAAGTTTTCGGGTGAGGGGAGCTTCTTCCACTCTCCTTCAGTGCCATTCTATTTCAGAATGACATTTTTTTAGTACATCACATGATAAAAATAAAAAGGGGACCATACAGTGGAACATGCTTTTATTGTGACAATTCCTTTGTGTATCACAAAGTTTGATTCCACTTGGAAGGCAATCATTATTCTCTCCAGGCTTTTACAATAAAAAGTCAGGGCCCCCTTCTGTTTGACTCATGCTAGCCATGAACTGGCCAATGTAGGCCTATTTAGCAAATGGCTATGGTTAATGGCACGTGGAGCACATTTCTCTTTTCCATAACCTTTTAACAAAATGTTTTTAACTGCCTGCCGGGTGATTAAAAAAAAAACCTCATGCAATAACAGATCTCATGCATGGAAATATTACATTATTTATGTAAGCTTAATTTTAGAAAAAGTCCAACTATGATTGAGACGGTTGTCAGCAAACAAAACAAATGTTTTTACTAAGTGCACAATCTTTTTATTTCCAAAAACAAGAGGATTAGTCCAACAAGTTTTCTGCTGAAATTTATAACACATTTCTGTTCATCACTGAGAACTATTTTAGTGGGTGGTTCAATCGAGGCCTTAAAAAGTACATTGTAGTTGGGGGAAAAGGAGATCTATCAAATACAGCCTTGCCCATTGTTTAAAAATAAACAAAAATACCCCACTAACACTGAACCGCAGCCAACTTTTGTCAGATTATGCAATGTGGGGAAAGAAAGCCAACTTTTACATTAGGGTTCAGCTACGGTGGTCTCAAGCATTTCTCTCAAACAACATAAAAAATGGCAATGTCATCATTTCTTTCACAGGCACAAGTGTTTTTCTGAGGATGCATCACCAGCAACAAGCAGTACAGCAGCTCCTACTTAAATGCATCAGTGCAAATGACCAATGTGACGAACGTTTGGTGCAAATAAAAAACCCAATGCCCTTATGCTGAATTACAGTACTTCTGGATTCATTATGACTATCCTGAGCTTGAATATATTTATGCAGCATATTACAAAGCCAGTTCATCATTCCTATCAGTCCCTGCTCCAATGGAGCTTACAATCTAAGGTCGCTGTCCCACTCTCCCCCTTGCCCCAGCTACTAAAGACTAGATGATTTCTTAGCATGAAGCGCAAAAACCCATCCCACATTCCTGCCATATGAGCTCTAAATGTCAGCAGAGGATTCCAACTGGCAGATAACGAAGTTATTGTGTTATTGCAGTATCTACTTTTATCCAATCTGTGTTGCTTTGTCTCACTCACACAAACAGCACACAGCGGTTTCATTATAGTCTGTGGTGATGTCACAGCCCATTTCCAACAATGAGACAAGTAGGATAACTGCGTTTACAGCCCGCAAATACCATGTGAACAATAAACTGATACATTACATGGAATGCAAATATTCTGCTTGGAAATATCAAGCATGATATAAAATTATGTGCAAATAGCAATGGGCAAAAATGAATTCAGAATCTTGCATCGATCCATGCCCCTTTCGTTGTTGTTGAACTGCATCTGTCCATTGCCCCAACAGCTGCTGGAAGTTGTTCTTAAACTAGTTAGCACTGCTGTCTCCATCTTGCCCTATTCTACCTGCCATTCATTTGTCCTATAACTGCTGCCCAGTTAGGTCTCCGTGAGAGAGGCTTTTGACACCTTCCCCTGTTAGGAACCCTAAATGGTATAAAATAACACAAAATGAAACCTTTATTTCTAGTGATTTAGCCCATTTGAATACAGAGCCCATACACTGTTAAGACATTTTAAAAAATGTTAGAGAGAACTGAATGGACCACAGCTGTTTTAATATGTAAATGTTGAAGCAGGACTAGAGGTAATAAAAAACAATAAAACTAGAGAATAAAAGCAAAATAATTTTAGAACCCCAGAGACTTCTACAAGATGACTTTTTTCATAAAAAAATTGCTCATCAGTCAGGGCTCAACTGGGCTCTTTATACTCTATATTGAAAAAAAATGGATAAGAGTATTCAGTTTGAGTGTGCCAGACAGCCTAGAGACGGTTACTTACAGAGCAAATGGGCACAGTGAATCCCACTGAGTAGAGAACAGTGGATGTGACGGTGCTGTCATGGAAAGGGTACTTGATGCTGTCGTCATCACAGAAAAACCCTCTCTGATATGGCTTTTTTGTGATCAGCTTTAGAACGCCCAATGGCAAGGCAGCTGTTGGGAGAATGGGGGAAAAAAATTAAAAACATTAAGAAATCGGGTTCGCCGCTGACTGGTGCAGGAAAGGGGGGACTGTGATGCAAAATGTGCTCTGCGGTTTTGTGCAAGCCATGCATGCAAAGGAACAATACATAAAAATATCAAGGCAACTATAGGAAAATGCAACCAATGCCTGGTAGGTGCTTTGCTTTGATCTTTTAGATTTAATTAAACGCATTTCTCTTCTTGCAAAGACGTTGACATGGAATTGTAATTTAGAAAAAAATATTTTCTATAAATACATTAAGTAGTTAAGCTCTCACACTCGGTATGGGAACAAAATGCAACATTCAGTTGTGGTTTGTGTACTTGATAATAATAATACAAGGCTATGTTTGGTTACTATGCAGCTGGCTGTGCTTCAGAATTCATTCCTTGATATTTTTTTATTATTATTATTACATAAAACATTGCTCAGTTGTTGATGGTTTAAAGTTTATTTGGTGCTGTGTGGTTCATCTTCAAGTTACCTTTTAGTATGTTATAGAATGGCCAATTTCTAAGCAACTTTTCATCTGGCCTTCATTTTGTGTTGTTTATAGTTTTTGAGTTATTTGCTTTTACTCTTCCGACTCTTTCCAGCTTTCAAATGGAAGTCACTGACCCAATTGCACCCAATGCTCTGTAAGGCTACAAATGTATTGTTATTGCTACTTTTTAATAATCGTATTTCTATTCAGGTCCTCTGCTATTCATATTCCAGTAGCTTCATCAAATCAATGCATGGTTACTAGGGTAATTTGGACCCTAGCAACTTGCAAATAGCTGAACTTGCAAACTGGAGAGCTGCTGAATAAAAGCGAAATAAAGCAAAAACCACAAATAATAAAAAAGGAAAACCAGCTGCAAATTGTCTCAGAATATCACTTTCTTCGTCATACTGAACAATACTGATGTGCAGGAGAAAAAGTCGACTGGCACCTGCCTTCTCCCCTCTTTTTATAGACCCCAGATGACATCACAAAAGCCAGAAACTGGCAGTGTAAGGTCGCGGGCGGGGAGAGCAGGCAGAAGAGCAAATGGTGTTCCAAGGTCATACTTATGGGCATGGGTCCGGCCTGCACATCACTAGTGATTAAAGAGATAAACATATAAAACTATATCTATTCTTGTTTTGCTTTTCCTACCATAAAAAAAAAAAAAGAGGTATTACAACTGTCACATTAAGTCTTGCATAAGCCACCATATTTACACCATTTCTTACCTACTAATAGACAAACAAAACCACAAAATAAACAAACCACAGAATAAAATTTGATGTTGTTATTTGAGATATGGGCCATTAAGTGTTTCCATTATACAATAGATTATTCTAGATATCTAGTAACATGCCCAGTTAAGCACAAGAACTACAGTGTTATAATGCTTCAAGAACAAAGTTCTATGGCATACACAGCTAGCATATATTCATATAACCCTTTCAAGGGCCACTATACCATGACATTTTCAGTAGAATAGTTCTTATAATAGTGCAATACCTAATCCTATCTCTTCTAGAAATTCTTGGTTCTGGGTGTCAGAGACCCAAGGCACCTGACACTGGTACTATGGTCCTATCGGACAAAATTGCATTTTCTATACTATACTTGCATAATACCCCTTATATGTAGATAGCACATTTTTATTACAAGAATCAAGGGAACAGCACTGTGCACTACTTCTATTCTGTGCGAACACATTGCAATGGTCTTGTAGGAAAACTGTAGTGAGAACCTTTAGGACTATTTATAGGGCCTACGTCTTTATAAACTAACAGAAGAGAATGAAAAAAACATTAAACTAGACAAAGCAAAATGTGGTCTGTACTTTCTGAGACAGGAAACCATCAAAACACGTCAGGCCTCCATATAACAGTCACGGCAATCACAATGACCTGAACAATTAGCAAAAAGAAATGCAGCTATGGTGACCCTGCACTATACAGATACACACGCAAATTGCATTGCTATTGGAGTACAACTGAAATATGGTGGGCCACTGCTTCTTCAGCCCTCTTCTAGTGGATCCAGAAAGAGTAAGGCAAAGCTGTAATTGGAGCAGTCTCCAATTTGCTTTAGAAGATAAAACATTCTTCTTCATTACAAAATAGCATGGCAATGGGGCTAGTCAGGGAGTAACACTATATAACAACAGTCTGCAAGTTTCTGCATGTGAAGGTTTATTAGAGTGAGTGGGAGAGATATAGATATAGATATATATATATAGATAGATAGAGATATATATATATGTGTTTAGTATAGAAGTAAAACAAGTAAATCTCCTGGCAAGAGCCGTTGAATTACACCCTACCTTGTAATACTCTAATTATCCATCCCACGTTTGCCCTGGTTTAATATTTCATTAAATAGGGAAGGGCGGAGAGGGAGGGTAAGCAATGACCTCAAGCACTTGCACAGTAACAAAGCTTTTAGTCTCCAATAGAAAGGAGCAGAATATTATGAAGTCAGGAGAATTTAAAGTCATTCAGTCACCCAAGGGCATGTAAGTATAAGATACAGCAAGATATCTGGCAAGCTTTATGGCACTACTGATCCTGCTTTTAACAGGATTCCCGACATGTTTCTACTTCCATGTTATCATAACATTCCTGGGAAACCAGTAAGACAATGGGAAGGCTATGAAAGATCCTGGTCTTACAACATGATAGCTGTTCCTAATAGTCCTGAAATAGCATCAAGCCAGTATGTTTGATTTTTTAAATTAACTGGATATGAGGAAAAAGAATCAATGGCACCACCTTAAAGGCAGGATATAACATGAATATGCTATTTTAACATATCTGAGCTGATGAAGAGAAAGGGGTGTGAAATCACTGTGAATTAGTGTGAATAGTATAAGTGTATAATGCAACTCAGTATTCCACAGGGTCAAATTGAGCCAGCTACCGACCCAAAATAGAGACTCACACAATTCCCTTTATTTTTATGGTATAGACAATACTGTGCACCACTAATACAGGCAGGGAAACACTAATAAACTACACTTGTGAAATCATATAGAAGCTCACTCACCGCACAAACCCTGCCCAGCTTATGATGTGCTTAGGTAATTTGTCATTAACCAAGCACCAATCATATGCTTAAAGGAGAACAAAACCCTAAAAATTAATATGGATAAAAATTCCATATTTTATATAGTGAACTTATTGCACCAGTCTAAAATGTTCAGCTTCTCAATAGCAGCAATTATCCAGGACTTCAAACTTGTCACAGGGGGTCACCATCTTGGAAAGTGTCTCGGACACTCACATGCTCAGTGGGCTCTGAGCAGCTGTTGAGAAGCTAAGCTTAGGGGTTGTCACAAATTATCAAGCAGAAATTAGGTTTGTCTATAATACAAGATGATGCTACAGGGCTGATTATTCAATTCTGATGCCAATTGCACTGGTTTCTGTGCTGCCATGTAGTAATTATCTGTATTAATTACTAATCAGCCTTATATTGTGACATTTCTATTCTATGTGTACAGTATATTGTGAGTGGGTCCCTAAGCTCAGTAAGTGACAGCAGCACAGAGCATGTGCAGTGAATCAGAAGAAAAGCAGATGGGGAGCTACTGGGGCATCTTTGGAGGCTTTGGTTGCCTTGGGCTGGTACAGAAACCCAAAACATAATGTACAACATTTCTAGCTACTGCTTTAGTTAAGCTTTAGTTCGGCTTTAAGGTAGATAGCGGTCACAGAACATAAAGCTCATGTAGCTCCACACTTGGCAGATTTATCAAAAATTTAGAGCTTAATAAATAAACACACACCCACGTTCTATGGATTCCTAATGGATTTTCAGAATAGTATTTATCAATAATTCACCATTTGATCAATACGGTCCTAAAAATCCCATAGGAATCCATAGAACATGGGTGAGTTTTTATTTTATAAGCGCTAAACTCACATTTTAATAAAACTGCCCCTTAGGGTTTCTGATCCTTTACCCTTCAGAACACAACAGAATTAGTAATGCTCCTCCTCCCCTTTCTCCGTGTTGCCTTTGTTCCTACTCAGAACAGACAACATATTGTTAATATGACAAGAAGCAGCGTTCATACATCCCCAGTCTAAACATTACCACACAAGGCCAGCATTGCCTGGCAAGACGGTGCCCTGGGCACATAAAATGTTAAATATTTCCCAGAGTTCCAATTAACACTACAGTGTAGAACCCTTGCACCACAATAAAAAAAATTCTGGCTTTAATAATGAGATATTTTAACAATTATATTACAGAAAACCTGCATCTGGAAATTAAAACGAACATTATTCTTACTTCAGGAGGAATTTAGCTGCCAAAGCTAGTTATTTTATACCGCTACTGTTCAAATATGGAACTTAGCTCAGCACTAATATTTACATTTCCGAATAGTTAATAGTGTGTGTACTGGGAAATGATTATAGAAGAGAAAAGTAGCTTCTTTCTCTTCTTACTAGAGGGGGTACACCAGTATGTTTTCATATTTCCTTTGCAGGCTATTTAAGGTACGGTAAATTAAATGTATTTTAGCCTGGTCAAGGGAGCTCCATTTTCTTTATCAGGGTTGTCACCGGTCTAGTTTTTGACAGTTCAGTTTTTGAATAGGCTCCTCCTGCCTGGGTTGCACAGGTTGTAAAACCAGAAAATTTCACCCCATTTTGTGGCCTCATAGCTTCACTAAACTTGCCCCATGATGTCACAGGTTCAACCCTTTATCTGGATTTTGCAGCTAAAAAAGGTGGCAACCCTATTCTCAACTCAATGTTCATGGCAAGTTTTGTTGCTTAATCTTTTTTTTCATGGCACAAGTCAATTTAAGCTGGCCATACACAGTAATAGTGTCATATGAAACAACGTATAGCAAAATGTGAAAACATGTATGGTGGCACCAAAGATCCTGGCCAATATTCAGGTAGTATCTATTGGGCAGCCTTCAAAATGTAAACGCCAGTGGTTGTAACCTATGTCCCATAGGTCTCAAGTATCAGCATTTTCCAAAATCCCAGTTTATATCATATCTTTCCAATCCAGGAATGAGTAACTCCAGAGCCTTCAAGTACAGTTACATGTATCTTATCAACAGCATACAAAGTGTAGGTCAGTGACAGTTGCAGGGTCGCTGGCTGCCCATGCCCAATACAAGTTTTTAGGTTGCCATTTTGGGTTCAGGAATTAAGTTATTATTTCTGGCCAGCAAGAGAGAAAGGAGAAAGTGTCCTGTTGGGAGTTCTGTTTGATTTTGATTATGTAAACTTTAGACTTGGAATCATTGGTGTGCCACAAGTCACTGACACTTACATGACATGGCTCTGAACAGACATTTCTAGTTACATGACACTACCTGGGCCATATTGATAGGCACTCATGGGCCTGTGCCTGGGGTGGAAGCTTTTGGGGGTGGCCCACTGAAATAATTGAATAAATGTGTTTAAGAAAAAAAATTACCCCATAGCCACCGAGTACTTTTCACAAAAATCTTGGTGGCGAAGCTGGGGGGGTGAGAGGAATAGAATCCGCTACACTTGGTGCTGGACATGACCTAAATCACTGGGCCAAACAACTATCTCAGTAAGTCAGTATAAGAGGTCAGACAAATTACACAGGGCAACGGTTGGAGAAATAGGTCACAGGTCCATTAAGCAATGGTTGAAATATTTAGCATTGGACTAGGGTCCAAGTATAAAAGAAGGAAAAGGAACTCCAGCAGTGTTACTGCAAGCAACCTTTTATTCCGGGTAGTGGTAAACACAACTTGTTTCGGGTTCAATACCCTTTATCAAGAAGGGTATTGAACCCGAAACAAATATTCCTTTTATACTTGGATCGTTTGTAGAAATTGCAGCACAGAGCAACCATTAAGGAATCGGACACAAATCATTTGGAAAATTGTACTGACCACTATCCCCCTCTCCCATTGGACTAGGGTGCCAGGGGTCCACAAGAAAATCTTTATTATTCCTACTCCTCTCTCAAACCTCTTATTCTCCTGTTTATTTTACATACTATAATCTGTCATTCCATCTATTTCTCCTCTTTGTTTCCATAAAGAAATCGGAAATGACCATGAAATAAGCTAAATGGTTAGGAGTAGGAAGTAGGAGTAGTTTTCCTGGTCTCCTGGTGGGCCAGTCAGACAAAAGATATTTTAAAAGACCCGGAGCAGCCGTTTAGTGGGCAGCGTGGGATACCCATACCAAGTTGACATAATTTTTCACTAATTTTCCATATGAAACCTAATAGCAGCTGTCTTCTTAGAGCCATCCATGCCATCAACAGAGAGCCCATGTATGGCCAGTCCTCCGGCTAACAGCATTCATTACAGGGTTAGTCAGATCTGGTCCAGTTGCCCAATGGTTGCATAGAAGATCAGACTTTTCCTGTGACTAAAGCTCCCCACAGACTTCGAAATTATCGTGCGGTTAGTTGGATTCGAACGATCGAACATCTTATGATTTTTCGTCCGACATCTGTCCGAAAATTGATCGACCAGGTTAAAAAATCTTTGTCGGCCCCAGTGCAATCTATCTATGTTTGCAGGGCCAAGCAGGCAGCTCCCCTTTGTGTTCCTGGCAAATTGGTCTTTTTAGTTGATTGTCAATTCGTACGATTGTTCCGAGAAAATCGTGGTCTCACGATGAGGATCGGATCTTTTAAAAATCTCAACATCTATGGCCAGCTTAAGTCTGTCTGTGACTAAGCTTACTCCATATTAGTGATACAGTGCAATACATGGAACAATCACAATTATATTAAAGGTGTGTGTACACATGGAAAATTGAGTCAAGGGTTCCACAGGACAGTTTTACCCAGAGGGAAATTAAAGGGGTTGTTAACTCTTAGTATTTTATAGAATGGCCAATTCTAAGCAATTTTTTTAATTGGTCTTCATATTTTTTTTTATAGTTACCCATTCGATATTAGTGAAACTCATTGTGGTCAGTGGAAGAGCATTTTCACATGGTAGGAGACTGACCGCAGTCGGTAAATATATAAGCCCATTAATTAAAAAAAAGCAGCAGATGTGAAAGAATTACACAGTGTACATTCTGCTAGTGGCGGGGGACTTGGGATTTCCATATATGCAGTATCTGTTCAAATATTTGCGGGGGACCATTAAAATGTTAAAGCTCCAGGCTATATTATGAGGAGCCTTGTCATTGGTTCAATACTCAAATGTGTTATATATTTATATAATACACAAAAGCCATGAATATCCTGTAAATTATATCCTTATAAACGGTGAGTAGTGATGTCATCAGTTATAAACGGTGAGTAGTGATGTCATTTCTCTCACATGACTCACTAAAATTTGTGTATTATAATAAATAAAGTACCCCCAGTTGTAAAATATGAGGATATTAGAAGTTACCTCGGAGTTCCATGACCTGTATAAAAACACTCGGCCTTCGGCCTCGTGTTTTTATATGGTCATGAAACTCCTCGGTAACTAATAATATCCTTATATTTTACAAGAGGGGGTACTTTATTCACTATATAACCTGGGAATTGTCCTGCAGCTGCCTCTACCTGCCGTGCAAGACAGCAACCAAACATTTGCACATTGCGACACCAAAAGCTAAATTGGTCTGCCATTTAGATGTGGAGCTAACATGCAAAGTGGTTTTACGGAGTGCCAAGTAAGAGTAATGATGGGCTCTGATATCACAGGCAGATCCTGAAGCCTCTGCCACCCAAACCCAAAAAATAAATAAAACAAAACCATTGCTGGGCTACATAGGAAACAATGTAGCTCTACAGAACATTGGCTGGTTAGTGTTTCCAATAATAATATTGACTTCAAAAGGGATAGACGTGTGGAAAAGGTATATTAGAAAGATGTGTGGGCATATGTGTAACATGTTAACAGATTCAGGAGAAGGTCTCTATGAGAAATAAGAAAAGGTTCCACAATAAGCATAGCAAAGGCAGCAGTTTGTAATCTCAGTCCCACTGGTGTGAGTTCTGCAGCTGTGGGGTTAGTGAGTACAATGGGGCAGGTGTAGCTTTGGCGTCTATAACTGGAGTATGGATGTTCAACATCAGTGTCAGACTGGCCCATCAGGGAAACTTCCAGTGGGCAGAGGTATCAGTGGGCCATCCTGCTCTATTATGCCTTGTAAATCCATACTTTACTTACCGTGACATTGTGTGCAATTGCTAGGTTTCCCCACCAAAAATGCATGGTTTTTCCCCCAGAATTCTTCCTACATTGTGGGCATTGAATCAGACAGCAATTATTTTTCCTGACTTAACAACGGCACACGAACGAGGGATGGGGTGCACTCACGAGGGAGCCAGGTGCTAGGATCCAGCAGCCTAGGGGTGCCCAAACCCGAAATTCAGGCCTGGGCCCCTGGCATCCCAGTCCAACACTGTAGCCTCCAGCAGCTGTTATTAAACGAAAATACAAAACCTCAGCTGAATGGTACAGGAAGATGTATTTTAATCAGTTTGTTTTATTATGAACAATGGGGGCCCACACACCACTACAACCAGTAGTGAAATAATCAGCCTATAAGAATTTCTTTGCTTACTAATTTAATGAAACATAACCTTTTTCATCCCAAGCAAACCAAGGGATTACACTGCAAAAAAATGCAATTCTTTGCACAGCCACAATACAGAAATGAGCTGCATAAACTGTACTTTGCTGATGTGAATGAACAAACGGCTTGAAGTTTACGAAGCTGCCCAACATATTTCAGAAGATCCTGCATCAGATACATCACAAACACCCTAAGGAGGAGTTTTTTACTGTACTAATTACGGTACTACTTTTAATTACTGTACCGAGTATCCTGTCTTAATGGGAGGTCTCTGAGGAAAGGACATGCCCGCAACTGCAACACTTCACAATTTAAAATAGAAAACCATAACACTAACCTCAACCTGTGTAATTTTCTTTAAAAAATAGAAAGCTAGGTGTTATTTATAAACATCAAGTCACAATTTCACCACAAGCTCCACCTGGCAAACATTAAATTAGCTTCTCAAGGTGGTGGTGGGGGATCATAGTCTTTAAATTCTCTCTCGATTCTGTAAAAAGAAACGGTTTACAAAAAAAGAAGAAAAATCAGAATAGAAACTGTGGATGTAGAAACATGGACAAGATTTCTATTGTTACTGTCAAGGAGGTGAGCTACAGGGTGCAAGTGAGAGGAACGATGCATAATGATGCTGTCACAAAACTGCACTGGAAGGGGCAGCAGAGTTTATAGAACTGCGGGAAAAAAAACCCCAACAATTTCCAAATTAAATAAACAGAATGTGAGCAGACTGGCAGGTTTTCCAAGCAAAACGTTCAATGCCACCCACTGGTAATGGAGCTTGAGTGTATTAATTGCAAAGCTATACAATTGTCACTACTCTTTACAAATTGGTATTGGTGTGTGTGTGTGTGTGTGTGTGTGTGTGTGTGTGTGTGTGTGTGTGTGTGTGTGTGTGTGTGTGTGTGTGTGTGTGTGTGTGTGTGTGTGTGTGTGTGTGTGTGTGTGTGTGTGTGTGTGTGTGTGTGTGTGTGTGTGTGTGTGTGTGTGTGTGTGTGTGTGTGTGTGTGTGTGTGTGTGTGTGTGTGGTGTGTGTGTGTGTGTGTGTGTGTGTAAAATACCTATTTTAAAAATTACAATTGTTCCATTAAAGAGAATGCTCCCAGATGCCACTTTAAACAAATAAGTCTATCTATATGCAGAGCTATATAAAAATAAAGAACTCCAGTACACACACAAATAGACAAGTGATCAGAGAAAGGGCACAGCTTACATACACTTGTTTCTCTGATGGAGGGGGGAATTAAACAGCAACCTGCCGAAAGGCGCTACACAGAGAACCTGACTGCACGTAGGCCCAGGGATTTAAATCACCACCTTGCCCTGCTTTAGATAAATAGATAAAAATACCCCAGGGTGCGAGACAGTTTCCATTCTTAGTTGTGCTCTCGGTGGATGCAGAATTTGGGAACAAATTGTACAGGTCTGGCCCTGGATGACCTGGCTCAGTGTCTATTTCCAGCACCCCAGGATTATGGATAAATACACTTTTTGCTCTTCCCAGTATTTAGCACCTCAAGTAGTTTTTAGAAAGTATGTTCCTTTCCTGAGCATAATGAAGGCTCTCATTTTACTCCCCCACTCTGTAGCTCAGAATACTTTTTCTAAAAGGAATATATATTTTGGCTTTCTGGTGTCAAACAAGTCTTCACACATACACACAATGATATGTTTTTCTGATTTATTACCAATACAGGGAGGTATACATTTCAGATTTAACTAATACACTCCTGAGTAGACAATGCTCCTTTAGCCATACACTACATCTGGCATGTCACTGAATTATCGGAATAACTTCAATTTACAGGTTTCATACAGAGAGATTATATAGACAAAATTGCTGAACTGCCTTTTCATTGATCGCTGTGGGGGACACAACAGAATAATTTAGATTTTCTGATATATAATCCATCTGTTTGACACTTCCAATTAGCACGTGTAGAAGGCTGATTGGAGTCTAACCTCTTTGTCCCTTTCATCCCAATCGGATTTATCCATATGCGCCAAAATTGTACAATGTGACAATTAAGGTGGCCATAGACGCTACAATTACGATCTTTCCAGGAAATATTGTTTCAACACAAACATGTCGAGCTGAATCAAAATTTTCCCGTCAGCCTGATCGACAAGCCAAGTAATATCCAAGTCTTCTGCCAATATCAGTCTCATCTCCCACCATACACGCACCCAATATCTTATGAATTCCTTTTGTACGATATCAGTGCATCTATGGCCACCTTAAGTCAGAAATCCAAAACACAGGCGGGCAGAAGTCACACACATTACACATATTGGTTACAGCTTTTGTGATTGGTTCTTTTATTATTTGTACTGTGAATGTTCTAATATACCCCACAACATCACATGTATTAAAGTCATCAGCTGTGCTAATGCAACGATTATCAAATCAAGTTCTATATTAAATGGTGTCATTTTTACAATAAAAGTAGATTTAAAGGCTTGTTGTTATAGTCATCTAGCTACAGCGCAGGCTGGAATAATAGTTGGCTTCATGTTTGGAGTGTTTATACTTCCTTTTTCCTGAGCAACTTTTTCTTGCATATTTAAAGGACTTTGAACATGAAAACACTTCAGATTCTCTAAAAGAGCACTGAAAGTTATCTATATACATGGGTTTTTAGGGAGCTTGATATGAAAGAAGCTGCCATAAGTGGTGGGAAATACGATGAATGCTTTACGGTCTCCTGGACAGACAAAAAACAAGAGGCAAGGCCTTTGTTCTATTCATACGGACATGAAAGGCTAGTGGCTTAAAGATTTAACAGTTCCCTATCTAGAGTGCAATAAATATTGGAAATAGTTTATGGCCTAGAATGGGCTATTGAACTTGTTCAAGTTAGACAGGTCTATCTATCTACTGCATCACATGTGCTGAGCCAAGAATTGGTTACTATCCTATTTAGTTTGAATCCAAACCATACACCAATACAAAATATTTAATGTCTAGACATGAGCAGATAAAGCATTGATTCCAGACTGCATTTTGGTTCACAAGATGGACTCCCAGACTTGGATTTAAAAAAATAAATAAATAAATAAAAAACAAAAAAACTGCTCCCCACACTAATTTCTCATACAACTTCTATTTTTAGATTATAAGAAATGAATATATAACGCCCCTAAACATTGTTGTGAGAATGGCTTCGTAAGCACCGTCCATGCAAATGCTAACTGAAACATTTCAGTAGAAGTCATGAAATCACTTATCGTAAGCTATGTTAACAATTTCATGAACTATACTGGGAGGCAGGTGGAATGCAAAGTGCGGCAATTAGCCACTCTCTTCTGGGAAAACCATAAAAGTATGATGCAGAGACAGTGACTCATTAGATGGGCCAAGCACAGAAGCCCTGGAGCCAATCCGTAACTAAATAGATAGGCTTAAAAGAAACATCAGTTGAATTCCCTTCAAACCCTCCCCCTCACACACACTTAATGGTTAGTCCACACGAGGAGATTCGGGGAGAATTAGTCGCCTGGCGACTAATTGCCTCTTCTTCTGGGCGACAATGTCCCCGAACTGACTTGGCGTGTCTTCCCATCCCACAGGCGGAGCTCCATTTTCTGACGTTTCCTCGTGAGGCAACTTCGGAAAACGAAGAGCCACGTGTGCTGTAGCGTAGGCGACTTTTCATCATAGCGGATGGGAAGACACGTGAAGGCAGTTCGGGGAGATTGACACCCAGATGAAGAGGCGATTAGTCGCCACACGAGTAATCTCCCCGAATTCGGGGAAATTTAGTCACCTGGTGACTAATCGCCTCTTCTTCGGGGCAACAATCTTCCCCTGCCTTCCCCCTGCTAAAATGACAAATCAGCTGCGATAATGCACTTGTGGTGCTTCTATTTCCCCAAAGTTTACCTGTGAGGCAACTTCGGACGACTTCGGAAATCGAAGCGCAGCAACTGCATTACCGCAGACAATTTTTCATTCTATTATTTTTTTTTTTACCAATAAAAATAACACACACAAACAATCTGACTTTGTGGCTTTCAGGGGCCTTTTAGTCCAAGCTGAAACTTTAATGGATTTGGCAAGCCACCCAACAGCACCACTTCTTCTCTTCCACTATGTGGTTTCCAAAAGTAAAATCTGACATGAAAATGTACAGCTTCATAATTAAAATTGGTCTATCACCCCTTGGCACATGTTTAATTAGTACAGTGTCAGGACCGGCACCCAATACCAGAACAAGTGCCAAGCACCCTGGTCTCGGCTTCACCAGTAGTGTGACCACTGTTGGGCTTCGGGAGGAGCCCTCAACTTACTTGGGTGCCACCTGGACTTAACGAGGGGTACAAGGCGAGATGTTCTGGCTGGCAAAGGGGCACGGCTGTTAGCAGAGTCTTTTGGGCCGAAGGTCACGGTACAAATGGAGCAAGCGAGAGAATCGTCGACAGGCTGGGTCGAGGCAGGCAGATATCAAGAATCGTCAGGCAGGCAAGGGTCAAACCGGGTTGTCAATCAAGGGGTTAAGCAGGAAGAGTTGTCGTAGGCAGGCGAGGGTCAGGATACAGAATGCAGAATAGTCAGGAACAGGCTGGGTCAAACACGGGTAATCAAACAGACAAGATACGGAACAGATCGGATGCACATGGCTCAGGAAACCACTAGAAACAAGTTCTATCACGGGCACTGGCTGGGGGTCAGAATGGGCCGTAAATACACAAAATTTTCGCGCCAAAACGTGCGCCAAAGCGCGCTGGCATAATCACGACAGCGCGCCTGTACCTTTAAGAGGCGCGCCGTGCGTGCCCTAGAAATCAAGATGGCGCTGGATCCAGCGCCATTGAACCACGCGGCGGGCATCCCTGCCGCACAGGTAATATTATTACATACAGTACTGCAAAGTACTGCAAAGTTTTCTGTTGTAGAATGTCAATGTATGCTTTCCTGGAAAAGGTTAGAAACAACGTAAGCATAATTGTTGTGATTTGCTTCTAGTTATTATAAATGGGAGATAAGTTTGAAGTATGGTAAATCAGAGATAACCATTCCAGAACTCTTAAAGAGGCAAAGCTGTCCTTAGTGTTCTATTCTTCAGCTCAGCTCAGTATGGGCCACATGATTGTTGGCCAAAAACAATAAGTGTGTTCCCAACAGCAGAGATAAAGGCTTGGGTAAGGACACAATACTTCCTTTCTATGACCCAGCTGTTTTTGAAAGGCAATTATAAATGACTAAATATACATCATTCTGCAATAACAGTAAAAATCCCTCGACTTAAGGTGGCCATACACGGAGAGATTCGCTCGTTTGGCAATGTCGCCAAACGAGCGGATCTGTCCCCGATATGCCCACCTTAAGGTGGGCAATATCGGGCTGATCCAATCGTGGGCCCTAGGGCCCAACGATTGGATCCTAATGATGTGTAACGGGTGGTCGGATCGCATCAACTAACAGATGCAGCCGCGATCAGACAGGATTTTTAGTCCCGTCCGATTGACATCTGGCCGATTTTTGGCCAGATATCGATGGGGGAAGCCCGTCGGAGGGCCACATGCATGGGCCAATAAGCTGCCTTAACTTGTGTTATTAGGACAATATACATGGCCTTATCTTTGCTCCAATTAGCAATACAGCACAAAGTCCTAAGTGAGACCAATCCCTAACTCATAAAACAAATATTTACTAAAACTGATCTCTGCTGTATCAAGACCACTCCTGTAATAAGTAAAACAGCTAGAGTGGCACTGGATGTGTTTGTTACTAAAGGGTCTCTTGTTGCCAGGAGTCCACTATACAGGTATGGGACCTGTTATCCAGAATGCCTGGGAGCTGGGGTTTTCCGGATAACAGATCTTTCTGTAATTTGGATCTTTGTACCTTAATTCTACTAGAAAATCACAACATTAAATAAAATAGTTTTTTTTTCACTTCCAATAAGGATTAATTATATCTTAGTTGGGATCAAATACAAGGTCCGTTTTTATTATTACAAAGAAAATTATTTTAAAAAAATCTTTTGATTATTTGGATAAAATGGGAGTCTATGGGAGATGGCCATTCCATAATTTGGAGCTTTCTGAATACCTGGTTTCTGGATAACGGATCCCCATACATGTACTTTATGTTGTGGATCTACTTGGGCATTTCACAAAAGCAGAAAGGGTGACATTCTGTTGCAACACTGGACTAAAAACTTATCTAAATTCTCACTATGGGATCACATGGGAATGTTGCTTTTCACAGAATAAACAGAAATTAGACTTCCACCCAACAAACATATCTATGGCTTTCACTAAACAGCCTCAGAGATAACAGTGACCTGTAACTATTGGAAATCTAATTTTACACTCTTAATCCACAACCTATTTATGCTTATAATTATAATGCTATTATGCTTATAATTTGTAGTAAATGTAGTGAAAGCAAAATCCATATCTCCTACAGGTATGGGGTAGGGCTGAATAATAGTCCTGGGCACAGAGACATATGAAGCCAGAGGATACATTTCAACTCTAAATAATAGAATGCGTCTGACAACATTCTGGAGCCAGCAGCCAAGTATGAGCTGTCTGCCCATTCCACGCTTTGTTCCAGGGGATGTGGAGGGCTATTGTTTCTTGGGTGCGGTGTAATACACACTGGGGATGTTTGTAGCCTGAGTAATGAAATGGTACAAGACTGGGCATCTTCTCTATGCCTTCGTTGCAAGATTAAATGTTCCCAGGCGTCAGGGTATTAGTGAACGAGACACACAAAATTACCCCTGACAAATTAAAGAGTCCGTGAAAAATCAGAATGTGCTTATAATTAATCTCTGACATGTATTTGCTTCTAAATAAAGCATAAGCCTGATTTGCCCTACTGAAGGGAAGGCCCAGTTGAGTAAAGATGTGCTCACTTGCCAACCTGGTCAAATGAGTGGGTGTTTACAATTATTTCAAATTTAGTCTAAACTGTTTTTATTTGTCTTCTTAGCAGAGAATGGATTAAATTCTTTGTTTTGCTAAATTTTGTCTTAAAAAATAGGCTGATGGAAAAACAACAATGGTTTCATGAGAGACCAGTAGAGGAAACAGGGTGTAAAGCATCATCAGTGTCAAAAAAACATTGAATATTAAGTAAAGAATTATATAGCTTCAAATTTAAGCAAGGAGTAGCAGAATGCACTAATTAAACACCTTATACAGATAGTAGCAAAATAAAAATTTTAACAACAGAAACCAGCTTACATTGAACCATGGAAAAAAATGGTGGAGAATATATTTTTACAATATAAAATAACCCAATTAAGCTACAAGCAGCAACACTTATTAAGTAAGTGGTAGCACTTCAAACAGAGCAATAAGCATAAAATATGCCCCAAATATATATTAAGGGACAGAACACCCCAAAAGGGTAAGACTGGACTTCCTAGGACCCACCTGACATACGCGGCCAGATCTCAATAAGATGGAGACCATGTCAAACGTTATACAGGTATGGGACCTGTTATCCAGAAAACCTCAGGTTTCTGAACATTCTGGATATTTGATTTTTGTAATTTGGATCTTTATACCATAAGTCTACTAGAAAACCATGTAAACATTACATAAACCCAATAGGCTGGTTTTGCTTCTAATAAGGATTAGTTATATATTAGTTTGGGTCAAGTACAAGGTACTGTTGAATTATTACAGAGAAAAAGGAAATCGTTTTTAGAGAAATATGGAGTCCATGGGAGATGGTGTTTCCAAAATTTGGAGCTTACTGGAAACGGGTTTCCGGAAAAAAGATTCCATACCTGTACAAGTTTATGTTGGCAATAAGAAAAGGACTGATGGGAATTGACTGGGCTCACCAGAAGAGTCTCTGGAGTTCTAGCAGGGAAGTCTAGCCCTGTACCTCAATGTTACCCAGCTTTTCTACCACTACATTATCCTTGGCCTTTACCATTGAAAAAGCATAAAATGGCTCGATCAGCACTTTGTTTAATGAAAAAGTAAGCCTATTAATATCAAATTTATTTTTCCACTGTCTGACCTTTAACTTGTTTTTTCAAGATATCCAAAAAGGCACAAAATGATACAATGCATTCCCTCTATACTCAAGGATTTGTTGAAATGGAAAAGACGCAGAACTGTGGAAATGGAAAATTTTGAAGCCGATGTTGTACTCTGAGCTTTAAACTTTATGGAGAGAAAAATGTGCATTGTGGGCTCAAAGTGATGGGTTATGTTTAGGAGGTCAGTGGCTGATCATTTGGCATAGTGGCGTCTTAGATTTTGGGGATAATAATGTTCAACAGTCTAGCCAAATCAGTCTTGTCAGGGCTGTCCTGGAGGCCTAAAGCATTCACAGCAATTGTTGTGTCTGTTGAAGGGCTCCATAGACTTCTTTAAATGATCTAACCCTTAAAACTGTGGTACAGGTATGGGATCCGTTATCTGGAAACTCGTTATCCAGAAAGCACCAAATTATGGAATTCGGTCTCCATTTTAATCAAATCATCTAGATTTTTAAAAAGAATTTACTTTTTCTCTGTAATAATAAAACCAAACCTTATACTTGATCCCAACTAAAGGTGGCCATAGACACACAGATCAGAAAGATGTCGGCACGCACGATCCGAAAATCGTACGAATCCTCGATTCGTACGATTTTCGGATCGTGTGCCGACATCTTTCGTCCGGCGGAGATCGGTCGTTTGGCCGATCGGTCAGGTTTGATTTTGACCCGACCGATCCCGCCGGAGCCCATGGCACATCTTATTACCCCCGATATAGCCATGCCTGTTAATGGCATATCGGGGAAAGATCCGCTCGTTTGGCAACATCTCCAAATGAGCGGATCTTTGCATCTATGGCCACCTTAAGATATAATTATTCCTTATTGGAAGCAAAACCAGCCTATTGGGTTTATTTAATGTTTACATGATTTTCTAGTAGACTTAGGGGCAGATTTAGCAAGGGTCGAAGTGAATTCGAGGGAATTTTCGAAGTAAAACAATTCGAAATTCAAAGAAATTTTTTGGATACTTCGACCATCGAATAGGATACTACGACTTCGAATTTACTTTGACTTCGATTCGAAGTAAAAATCGTTAGAATATTCAACCATTTGATAATCGAAGTACTGTCTCAAGATTTTACTTTGATTGTTCGATGGCCAAATTCAGTGAAAAATACTTCAACTTCGATATTCGAAGTATTTTAATTAGATGGTTGAATTTCGATGTATTTTACACTTCAAAATTCGACCCTTGATAAATCTGCCCCTTAAAGTATGAAGATCCAAATTACGGAAAGATCCATTATCCGGAAAACTCCAGGTCCTGAGCATCCTGGATAACAGGTCAGATACCTAAGAAATATTCAGATAACTACAAGCTGAACACAACTAAATCAGAACATACTGGGAGTCAGGGCAAAGATTGGATCTGGCTGAGAGTGGACAGAAATATTTTCTACCAGAGTGCCGTCCATTTGCTCTTTTTGTTGTAGAAATATTTTCTAGAACTGCTCATGCAGACCAGCATCAGATCCTCAGCTACATGCTAGCGCCACAAAGATCCAGATAAGCACGACAATCTGGTCTGTGGTAGATAATATCAAAAGCATTTTACTTTATGTAGCTGTGTGGGAAGAACTGTGACATATCTGAGTTATTGCATTTGTTATTGTTTCTTAAAAAATTATGACTTTAATATAACTCACTCTGTGTATATGTTGTATAAGATAATCAACATACTGAATTGAAAACTATGGACAGCACTGTGACTGAAATGCCTGTAGTGCTTTTGGAATAAAGGCACTGGCTGACCGACCTGATCACTAAGGGACAGGTTCTCCACCTTTATAAAAAAAAAAAAGAAAAAAAAAAAAAAAGAAGTTAACGTTCCTTGGGCAATAATGACAAGAGACGGGTTGTGATGTTATGGGGTGTGCAGTGATATAAAATGGGCTTGAAAAAATACCAAAACAGGGAAATTCAATGGCATGTGGACGGGCAGAGGGTGGTTATGGTGTGGAAGATTGGGGCAAGGGAAAAAATATAAGGGCTTAAAGGGGAAACAAACCCTTAAAAACCCTACCAGCTACCCTACATAGACCCCTGCCTGCTCCCCCAGCCTAGCTGCCCCCCCCTGGGCAAATGCCCCCAACTCTTTACTTACCTCTTCATGCAGATTTTGTCCAGCGGAGTTCACGGGCATCATTTTCAGCCGCTTCGGTAATCTTTGGAATGAGACTGACGCTTCTGCAATTTTCGTGAGTTTTGGCGCATGCACAGTTGTCGCAAAACAAAAAATTGCTCCAACTGCACATGCACCACTATGCTGGTCTCATTCCAAGGATTACCCAAGAGAAGAAGATGACGCCCGTGTCCGCTGGACAGAATCTGCATGGAGCGGTAAGTAAAAAGAGTTAGGGGCATTTACCTGGGGGGGCAGCTAGGCTGGGCGGGGGAGGAGGGAGGGGGGGTCTATGTAGGGTAGGGGGTAGAATTTTTTTTAAGAGTTTGTTTCTCCTTTAAGGAACCTAGCAGCTTATACTTCAGTTTTTGGTGTGGTTGGAATTGAATTGAAAATATAGACAAAACTCAATGTCAGCTGTACCATAAAGGAGAACTCAAAACTTAATATAGGCTAGCAATGCTAACTGTAATAGTAATAATGAATATAACAGGAATTATTCTGAACTTCAGCCCTATCCATAGGAATTATATGGAACTTTTTATGCCATATTTTCATTGTCGGTGATCCTTACATGGAGAGTAAGCTCTGAGCAGCCATTGAGAAGCTAAGACTAGCAGTTGTCTAAAATATTCAAGCAGAAAATAAGGTTGATCTGTCACAGACGATAATGTTACACATATTAAAGTGTATTAGATTCTGATGCAGAATGCACTGGCTTCTAAGCCACTATTATAATGTGAATTCATTGCTAGTCAGTCTTGTTTTAGGACTTTTATATTCTTTATTAATGTAGCCAGTCTCTAAACTCAGGCAACTGACAGCAGCCCAGGACATTGCTATGAATCCGCAGAAATGAAGATGGGGAGCTACTGGGGACATATTTTGATTTACAGATCTTCAGTGCTAAAGGGCTGTAGTTATAAAAAATGATGTGTAGCATTTATTGCCTACTGATTGTTAAGCTTTAGCACAGACACACGTGGAGATTCAGGGAGATTAGTTGCCCAACAACAAATCGCTTCTTATACTGCCTTCCTGCCGGCTAGAATCTAAATCGCCAGCGGGATGGCACTCAGGGCATTTCGTTTTCTGAAGTCGTCTAAGATGCTTCACGAGGAAACTTTGGGCGACTTCGGAAAACGAAGTGCTCCGAGTGCCATTCCGGCGGCGATTTAGATTCTAGCCGGCAAGAAGGCAGTTTGGGGAGATTAGTCTCCCAGAGATCTCCCCGAATCTCCAGTAAAAGAAGCCTGCAACTAAACTGTACTTAAGTTTACTGTCGCTATCAACTAAACACAAAATGTAATCAGATTTAGCCACTGCATTTGAATCACTCCTTTACTACCCCCCATATAAATTCTATGGCAGCACTCTGCGGGAGAGAGTTCCAGCACATGTATATTGTGTTTTAATTGAAAACACATTTTCTTGTATTCTTGACTCAACAAGTTAAACAATTGGCAGATTACAACTTCAGCCTGGAAACATTTTAGGGGATTTTTATTGGTCTGTTTGTATTTTTTTTACTATCTAGTCTGGCAACAGTTAGCTGGATTGTTGGATGTATTTATTGGCCCAATCAAGCAATAACTTTCGCATGCAGTTTTAGGTAAACAGAGGGATATTACACAGATACAAATACCTGCCAGCTGAACATATTACAATAGAATTAAAATGAGCTTTCCATGTGGAGAAATATATTGGTGCTGTGTAAGGAATAATGGCAATACATGTAGTACACAGTGGTAAAAATGGTCTTCAATTTGAGTTTAGTTATATTTAACGCTGTGTTCTGCTCCTCTCCACCCTAGCATTTAATTAGTAGATTTCCTGATGTGGTTTCACCATATAGTCTCATGTCCCTGCAACAGCCAATCTCAAACCATGAAATTACTCTACACCTGGACCAAACCAAAGCGTGATCATTCAATAGGTCACCGAAACCTTAAAATCAAATATACAAGTTTATCACTGAAAATCATGAACTACTGTGTGCACAGCAGTGTGGCTAAATACCCATAGGTCATAGTTATTTGACCAGTATCTACTATCATCAACCTGTATATGTTTTATAACAGAATGTCAAGTCATTCTTTGTGTCTAGGAAAACCTAGGTTGGTCAGGCCCTTCCAAGGGCTCCATAAATGGTTCAATAAACTGATGACTTTGGGAAAGGGATGTTTGTTACCCACGGCAGCCAAGATTTATCATGGCAACAAAACATTTACTTATATAACTTTAATCCCACCACCCAGGTCCAACAGTGTATAATTAAGTGCAAGTGTCATCAAAGTAGGTAGTCATGATCTCTATCATACAGTTTCTAGTGCAGGTATTGCAATTCATAATAGAAAAACTGGAGAGGTTCCACCAAATGCAAACAAAGATTGCGTCTATGGGGAGCTTTAGTCTGTAAAAGTTTTTTCTTGCCGAACGATTTTACCGAAGTCCGACCAATCCTTCGAAATTATCGCAAAGTTAGTGGGATTCGAACGATCGTACATCTTACGATTTTTCAGCCGACATCTGTCAGGAAATTGATTGGTCAGGTTAAAAAATCGTTATCGGCCCCAGTGCAATCTATGTTTGCAGGGCCAAACAGGCAGCTACCATTTGTTTTCCTGGCAAATTGGTATTTTTAGTTGATGGACAATTTATCAGATTGTTTCGAGATAATCGTGGTCTCACGATGACGATCGGATCTTTTAAAAATCTTTACATCTATGGCCAGCTTAACTTGTAATACATGGATCTGCAGTAGTACATTCAGAAACAATATGCTAGTGCAGAGCTGCAGGCACTAGGGTGTTTTCCTATTTTGTCTGACTCTGTAAGAACCTCATAAATACACACACACACCCCTGTACATTAAGCTACCTTTGTATTCATATGTGTATTTAGTATATGCAAAGTCCCGATTTAGGAGCCTGTGCAACAACACTAATATAGTTATTTTTAGAGCAGCACTGTCCAGTTACAAACGCAAAGGAGGGGCCACATCCAGGGTCTCCAGTGGGACAGCCCTACTTTTTAGCTTTAGGGCTCTTACACTCGGCAGTTTTTACCTGCGCTCCCCTGCATTGTGCTTTCTTCCATTCAGCTGCAGGGGAGCACAGGAGTAGACTAGATGCAGTCAATTATTTCGAACGGGGCTTTACTCACAAACGCATCTAAACACCAAACATGTTGCATTTCACCTGCGTTCGGCGCATACATGCGTATGTGCGAGTACAGCCCCCTTCAAAATAATTGACTGCGGCTACATCCGAGACTGAACAGAAGAAAGCGTAACGCAGGGGAGCGCAAGTGAAAACAGCCATGTGTAAAAGCCTGTAGACATGATAGAACACATTAAGGCAGAAGGATACAATAGAAACATGCTGAAGGAACATAGGTTTCCACTGATCACCTCAAAATCAGTTACAAATGAAACAGTTTTTTTTCAAAGAGGAAGACTGTAGATTGAACAACATGGCCAAAACAAAAACCATGTATTCTATGTTGTCCTGCTGGATGATGCAGCAAAAGAACACAGGCACAATATGTCATTGTGTATTCATCTCAGTATTGAAACTATATATTAGCCTAGATACATTACCCATTCCCTAAACAAAATACAGGCAACACAAGCAAATAAAAACTACTATAAACCCTAAACCAGTGCCATTTTACTGCATTATGGCATGCAGAAAGCCTATTAGCAATTAGCTCTGATCAGTCAAATGCTGTAAAACAATGTACAAAAAATTCTGATTGGCTGGTCTGGGTTTCTACTACTCAGGAGTACAATTTACACCTGTGTGTAATTCCCCCCAGGCATGTGGCTCCCTATAAACTATGCCAGCTATTCCCTGCTATGAGATCAATACCAGCAGCTGAACTACAGGGTGTGGATTCCTGGTGGAAGCAAAAGTGTACCATAGTCTTCCTCCTACTGTGCAGCATCTTATCCAGCTGCTCAGGTTACCATTCAGCTGACATTACATCCTATGTACAAAGTGGTCCCTGTATCTACTGCCTGTTGACAGTGGTGTATAAGTAACAAAGAATAGTAAAAATGATCATAATTTTATAGTATTTGTGATTTTTAAGTGTTGCAATAGAAAGATAATGGCGACTACACAGTTTGAACATCCCAAAGACCGGCCAGGATTGGTACAACTGGGTCTCCATGGTCAATAATTTTCAGTCAAAATAAACTTTACTCTAACCACTTATTTTTGTTGGACAAGATGAACATGGCATTTAACCTTCATTGCTGCCAAAAAAAAAAAAGACAATCCTTTGTGAGGCCTCCTGGGAAATCTCTAAGCTAAAATAATGGGATTTTCTCTAGTACTGCAACAAGGGAAACTGAAGCGCAGCAAATTTGCAAGCCAGAAAAAATACCTGCAGTGAGTTCATGCAAAGCAAAATAAAAAAAAAAAAAAAAAAAAAAAAAGGAGGGGGGGGGAAGGTGAAAGTAAATTTTACAGCAGTGATTTGCCTGAAACCAGGTATGACAGAGCAGGGATCTTCAAACTGTGACTATCAACTGTTGCTTTATTACAGTGCCCAGTTGTCTTATCCTGAGCAAGGATTCTGGGAGTTGTATTTCAGCAACAGTGAGTCACATGTGTAAGATCTCTGCAGACAATGGAAAAGAAAAGAATTTCTATGGAACATGGGCAGGCTGGACTGCGCACCAACAGGGTGTGATGGATGAATTGTCCCTTTAATGATTGAAATGCAGCAGAGTAGCGTCTGCACTTACATAGCTGTATGTGGCAGGGGCACTTCCCTGCAGATTAGATTGTAAACTCTAAAAGACAGGCATCACAATCCCCTTATTTTGATCCATTTCAGTTAATTTCATATACCCTTTCCCTTAGTATTCTGTTGAATGCTGCCTAGACATGTTGTTTCTCTGCCAGTAATCTGATTTTGGGCTCAGCCAACAACAGCCTTTCATATTATCCTGGTGGTGCCCAAATCCAGATTACGGGCAGAGAAACTACATTTCTAGATGGTGACAGTAATTAAAGGGGTGGTTCGCCTTCAAACAACTAGTTGGTTTCAGAAAGATCAGCAGAAATAACTTTTTCCAATGACTTAATATTTTCTACTTGTCACCATTTTTCTGATATTAAGGGGGGGGGGGGTCGCCAACCCTGTAACCTGTTCTAGATGGATATATTTAGTTGATACATTTGTTATCTTTGCCCCTGCTGAGCAGAATCTCTGAGTTTTATTAGGGTAGGGGCACACGGGCAGATTCTGGAAGATTTAGTTGCCTGGCGACTAATTGCTTCTTCTGTGGGGCGACAATCTCCCTGAACTGCCTTCCATCTGCTAAAATGAAAAATCACCTGCGCCAATGCACTCGCGGCGCTTTGATTTCCGAAGTCGCCCGAAGTTTCCTCGTGAGGCGCGATTTCGGAAATCAAAGCGCCGCGAGTGCCATTGTGCTGGCGTTTTCTCATTATAGCAGACGGAAGGTAGCTCGGGCTATAGTCGCCCCACAGAAGAGGCGACTAAATCTCCCCGAATCTGCCCGTGTGCCCCTACCCTTACAGGCAGCTGTTAGAATTGATACAAGTGTTGCTAATACTCCAGAGATGTCAACTGAATTGAAATGCATCAACTGAACTGAAAAAAATGTTTGGAAAGTGAACAAATGTTGTTATATGTACTAATGAAGGAGATAATTGGCTGCAGGTTGGACACTATTTATCATTATCTCGCACGAAGATACAGAAGCAGCTGTGCTTATGTAATTACCAGTGGAATTGTTTCCCCCAAGTCTGAAGCCTGGAAACAGAAGAGAAGTGCTCCAGTAGAATGTGATAGAAGAACACGTGCTGCCAGCCTGCCCATGTCAGCGCCTTATAATGGAGAGGAAGAGGCGCAGCGCTAGTAGTACATACCCAGTATCACGCAGACTATATCCAGGATTACAAAGGGGATCCGGCCCTTGTCAAACATCGCTGCTGGTGGCGGGGGAGCGTTCCACTGAGACACGGGATACCAGACACACAGGGGATCAGTCACTGATTGGGGAAGCGGAGAGGAAAGTCCAAAGGCAAAGCATGGGACTAGTGAGACCCACAGAAGCGTCAGATCCCAGAGAAAACAGCTAGACACCAGCTCCGAGCATCGGCCAATCCCCCCACCTCCAGTGGGAATGTGGAACAGCCGGTGGAAGAAGCTCTCAGCTGCCAGTGGCTCAGGCAGGGAAAGCAGCCCGTGTTTTGTTAGTGGGTTGGGATGGGGCGGGATTAAAGGGACTTGGGGGAGGAACGGCTACTCAGACTGCGCGTCGGAGATACTGTGAGCCTTCGCGACTGCGGAACTACATTTCCCACATTCAGCACATTAGAGTTTCAGGGGGAAGGCATGCTGGGAGTTGTAGTTCTCTGGTGAAACCGGCTTTAACCTTTTCCCTTATGCCGAGCGCTTTGATGTAAAGACAGACTGAAGATCCCGAATAGGCGTTGTGTAAGTTGTGACTGTTATCTACATCTTGTTATCTACATCTTGTTATCTACATATTACTATCTACATTTTACTATCTACATTACTACACCGTCATACGGAGTACAGAACCGCAGCGCCAGACTAACTGAATGCAAAGAGGTTTGGGAAGCGAGGGTGAGTGGGAGGAGCGCTACTGAGCCGCTTTTCATTGCTCCAGTCTCCTGCACTTCCCATCGACGCAATTGTGACGCAAAGGGAGGCGTGTCAGCTTTCCGCAAGAGGCTGAAGAACGGAACGTTTTTCTTTAGTTTCCCACCTTTCACCTCACAGGCGCCTTTGATGTTTAGACCAATCACTGACTCGCGCGACTGCAGCTAAACTGGCCATAGATGTAAAGATTTTTAAAAGATCTTTTCGTTATCTTGAGACCACGATTATCTCGAAAGATCGCTTAAATGTACGATTTGTCCATCAACTAAAAAGACCATTTCAACCGATATTGGCAGGAAAACTGAGGGGAGCCGTCGGCTTGGCATACCTACCAACATTTTGGAAGTAAAAAGAGGGACAAAAAATTTTTTTCGCACGTAGATCAGTAATTTTTTGACCGCGCCCCTTTCTGTGGTCACACCCCCTAATTACCATGTTCATTTTACAAAATTTGGCAGGTTATGAAAATATTTCTCCTTATCTAAACAGTTTTTTTGTGTCTCAAAATGATTATTATTTGCACCTGTGGCTGTTCTGGGCTCTCTGCTAAAAGCCAATTAAGTGAGAAACTTTGTTTCTTTTTCTGGCTGTTCAGTGCAGAGAAAATAGGGACTTACCAGAACAAATGAGGGACTGCAGGTAGGGCTGTCAAAAGAGGGATTGTCCCTCTCAAAACGGGACAGTTGGGAGGTATGGGCTTGGCCCTGCAGACAGATATACATTCCACTGGGACCCATAAAGATTTTTAATCTGGCCGATCAATTTACTGACAGATGGACGAAAAATCATTAGATGCATGATTGATTCCCACTAACTGCACGATAATATGACAGATTGGTCGGATTGCGCTGAAATCAGTCATTCACCAACAAAAGATCTTTGCGTCTATGGGGACCTTTAAGGTGGCCATACACGGAGAGATTCGCTCGTTTGGCGATGTTGCGAAACGAGCGGATCTCTCTCCGATATGCCCACCTTGAGGTGGGCAATATCGGGCTGATCCGATCGTGGGCCCTAGGGCCCAACGATCATATCCTAACGAATGGGAACGGGGGTCGGATTGCGGGACCAAATCAACGAACAGATGGTGGTGGTGTCTATAGTAACAGTGGATAATAATCTCTGGGAAGGGAGTGTGACTGTGGGATAGCAGGTATAGTAGGGAGAGATGGTGTCTATAGTAACAGTGGATAATAATCTCTGGGAAGGGAGTGTGACTGTGGGATAGCAGGTATAGTAGGGAGAGATGGTGTCTATAGTAACAGTGGATAATAGTCTCTGGGAAGGGAGTGTGACTGTGGGATAGCAGGTATAGTAGGGAGAGATGGTGTCTATAGTAACAGTGGGATAATAGTCTCTGGGAAGGGAGTGTGACTGTGGGATAGCAGGTATAGTAGGGAGAGATGGTGCCTATAGTAACAGTGGGATAATAGTCTCTGGGAAGGGAGTGTGACTGTGGGATAGCAGGTATAGTAGGGAGAGATGGTGTCTATAGTAACAGTGGGATAATAGTCTCTGGGAAGGGAGTGTGACTGTGGGATAGCAGGTATAGTAGGGAGAGATGGTGCCTATAGTAACAGTGGATAATAGTCTCTGGGAAGGGAGTGTGACTGTGGGATAGCAGGTATAGTAGGGAGAGATGGTGCCTATAGTAACAGTGGGATAATAGTCTCTGGGAAGGGAGTGTGACTGTGGGATAGCAGGTATAGTAGGGAGAGATGATGTCTATAGTAACAGTGGGATAATAGTCTCTGGGAAGGGGGTGTAACTGTGGGATAGCAGGTATAGTAGGGAGAGATGGTGTCTATAGTAACAGTGGGATAATAGTCTCTGGGAAGGGAGTGTGACTGTGGGATAGCAGGTATAGTAGGGAGAGATGGCGCCTATAGTAACAGTGGATAATAGTCTCTGGGAAGGGAGTGTGACTGTGGGACAGCAGGTATAGTAGGGAGAGATGGTGCCTATAGTAACAGTGGATAATAGTCTCTGGGAAGGGAGTGTGACTGTGGGATAGCAGGTATAGTAGGGAGAGGTGGTGCCTATAGTAACAGTGGGATAATAGTCTCTGGGAAGGGAGTGTGACTGTGGGATAGCAGGTATAGTAGGGAGAGATGGTGCCTATAGTAACAGTGGGATAATAGTCTCTGGGAAGGGAGTGTGACTGTGGGATAGCAGGTATAATAGACCCCCATGCGTTAGGATCTGATAGTTGGGCCCTAGGGCCCACCATCGGATCAGCCCGATATTGCCCACCTCAAGGTGGGCATATCGGAGAGAGATCCGCTCGTTTGGCGACATCGCCAAACGAGCGTATCTCTCCGTGTATGGCCACCTTAAGGGTTGTGGGTATGTTATGGTTCCACATTGGAAACAATTGTAAGTAATCTATTGCAACAATGTTTATCCTAAATGTTACATAGAGGCAATTTGGATAAACAAAACAATGTGTCACAAGGAACATTCAGTACTTTAAATAAATTAGCTTGGATTGGATTGTAGGCTGCAGTAACATTGTGGCACTAGATATATAAAATGCTCATTTTCAAAGTGTAATAAATATAAGACATTTTTGTTTTATTCTTAACCTTGTGGCTGCTAGAATATACAGTACAGTTTAGCCCAAAGCAGACATAAATAAGCAGATCAGGAGCATGCAGCCTGCAAGAGGCAATGTCAGATAATCACAGAGCAGACGGCCCTGGCTTGATATTAAACCATCTAGCCCCCACTGGCTGCACTACAGAAAGGGGATACATTCCACTACAGAAAGGGGATAAATTCCACTACAGAAAGGGGATACATTCCACTACAGAAAGGGGATACATTCCACTACAGAAAGGGGATAAATTCCACTACAGAAAGGGGATACATTCCACTACAGAAAGGGGATAAATTCCACTACAGAAAGGGGGTAATTTTCACTGCAGAAAGGGGGTAAATTCCACTGCAGAAAGAGGGTAAATTCCACTGCAGAAAGGGGGTAAATTCCACTGCAGAAAGGGGTTGAATTCTACTGCAGAAAGGGGGTAAATTCTACTGCAGAAATGGGGTGAATTTCACTGCAGAAATGGGGTGAATTCCACTACAGAAAGGAGGTAAATTCCACTACAGAAAGGGGGTAAATATGACTACTGCAGAAAGGGGGTGAATTCCACTACAGAAAGGAGGTAAATTCCACTACAGAAAGGGGGTAAATATGACTACTGCAGAAAGGGGTTGAATTCTACTGCAGAAAGGGGGTAAATTCCACTGCAGAAATGGGGTGAATTCCACTGCAGAAATGGGGTGAATTCCACTACAGAAAGGAGGTAAATCCCACTACAGAAAGGGGGTAAATATGACTACTGCAGAAAGGGGGTGAATTCCACTGCAGAAAGGGGGCAAAATCCACTGCAGAAAGGGGATGAATTGCACTACAGAAGGGGGGTGAGTTTCACTACAGAAAGGGGATGAATTCCACTGCAGAAAGGGGTTGAATTCCACTACAGAAAGGGGGTGAATTCCACTACAGAAAGGAGGTGAATTCCACTGCAGAAAGGGGGTGAATTCCACTACAGAAAGGGGGTAAATTCCACTGCAGACAGGGGGTAAATTCCACTGCCGAAATGGGGTGAAATCCACTGCAGAAAGGGGGTGAATTCCACTGCAGAAAAGGGGTGAATTCCACTACAGAAGGGGGGTGAATTCCACTACAGAAGGGGGGTGAATTCCACTACAGAAAGGGGGTGAATTCCACTACAGAAAGGGGGTGAATTCCACTACAGAAGGGAGTAAATTCCACTGCAGAAAGGGGGTGAATTCAACTGCAGAAAGGGGGTGAATTCCACTGCAGAAAGGGGGTAAATTCCACTACAGAAGGGAGTAAATTCCACTGCAGAAAGGGGGTGAATTCAACTGCAGAAAGGGGATGAATTCCACTACAGAAGGGAGTAAATTCCACTGCAGAAAGGGGGTGAATTCCACTGCAGAAAGGGGATGAATTCCACTACAGAAAGGGGGTAAATTCCACTACAGAAAGGGGGTGAATTCCACTACAGAAGGGAGTAAATTCCACTGCAGAAAGGGGGTGAATTCAACTGCAGAAAGGGGGTGAATTCCACTGCAGAAAGGGGGTAAATTCCACTACAGAAGGGAGTAAATTCCACTGCAGAAAGGGAGTGAATTCAACTGCAGAAAGGGGGTAAATTCCACTACAGAAAGGGGGTAAATTCTACTGCAGAAAGGAGGTAAATTCCACTGCAGAAAGGAGGTAAATTCCAATGCAGAAAGGGGATAAATTCCACTGCAGAAAAGGGGTGAATTCCACTACAGAAAGGGGGTGAATTCCACTACAGAAAGGGGGTACATTTCACTATGGAAAGGGGGTGAATTCCACAACAGAAGGGAGTAAATTCCACTGCAGAAAGGGGGTGAATTCCACTGCAGAAAGGGGATGAATTCCACTACAGAAAGGGGGTAAATTCCACTACAGAAAGGGGGTGAATTCCACTACAGAAGGGAGGAAATTCCACTGCAGAAAGGGGGTGAATTCAACGGCAGAAAGAGGGTGAATTCCACTGCAGAAAGGGGGTAAATTCCACTACAGAAGGGAGTAAATTCCACTGCAGAAAGGGGGTGAATTCAACTGCAGAAAGGGGGTGCATTCCACTGCAGAAAGGGGGTAAATTCCACTACAGAAAGGGGGTAAATTCTACTGCAGAAAGGAGGTAAATTCCACTGCAGAAAGGAGGTAAATTCCAATGCAGAAAGGGGATAAATTCCACTGCAGAAAAGGGGTGAATTCCACTACAGAAAGGGGGTGAATTCCACTACAGAAAGGGGGTAAATTTCACTACGGAAAGGGGGTGAATTCCACAACAGAAGGGAGTAAATTCCACTGCAGAAAGGGGGTGAATTCCACTGCAGAAAGGGGATGAATTCCACTACAGAGAGGGGGTAAATTCCACTTCAGAAAGGGGGTGAATTCCACTACAGAAGGGAGTAAATTCCACTGCAGAAAAGGGGTGAATTCCATTGCAGAAAGGGGGTGAATTCCACTGCAGAAAGGGGATGAATTCCACTACAGAAAGGGGGTGAATTCCACTGCAGAAAGGGGATAAATTCCAATACAGAAAGGGGGTAAATTCCACTGCAGAAAGGAGGTTAATTCCACTGCAGAAAGGAGGTAAATTCCACTGCAGAAAGGGAGTAAATTCCACTGCAGAAAGGGGGTGAATTCCACTGCAGAAAGGGGCTGAATTCCACTACAGAAGGGGGGTGAGTTCCACTACAGAAAGGGGGTGAATTCCACTGCAGAAAGGGGTTGAATTCCACTACAGAAAGGGGATGAATTTCACTACAGAAAGGAGGTGAATTCCACTGCAGAAAGGAGGTTAATTCCAATGCAGAAAGGGGATAAATTCCACTGCAGAAAGGGGGTAAATTCCACTGCAGAAAGGGGGTGAATTCCATTGCAGAACGGGGCAAATTCCTCTACAAAATGGGTAGTGGAGAACGTAAAGAAGGTTGTTGCCTGGCAACCAGTAAAATAAACAGTTCTGAAAGCAGTACCCTTCATGGAAAATAATTATAAATGTACACTTAATTTATCCTAATGACAGTATAAAAGTGAAAAGGGTAAACCACAATGGAAGTGACTATTTTTGTGACAGTGTGTCATTTCCAGCACTCGGCCTCAAAATCACATCTATGCATTAATTTTAAGAAATGTTTTTATCGATCATTTTTTTATCCACCTGTTCTATTCTTGGCTAAACATTACAGATTGTTTTGTAATGGCAATCCAAAAAGATTCTGTTTTGAAGATTATTATTAGATATAAATTATTTTTTGTTTGTTCATTATCTTCATACTTTGACCTCCAGTAATAAAAACTTTTAATCACAAGGCCAGGGCAGATCATTGCATTGGTTTATGCTGATGTAATAACTATATTCGATCAGTGGAAAAAGCTGAAGTGCCATTATCTTGGCCGACCCTGCAGGAGAATGAATCAGTATCATTTACACGAGACTATACTCACTTCCTGGTCTGATAGGATGTTGACCTGAATCTATACAACTGCTCTCAGGAGTAGGAAATTTGGCAGCCAAAGTTTTGTGGCACGATTTAATTGAAGGGGTTGTTCACATTTCAATGAAGGTTTAGTATGATGTAAAGAGACAATTTAAAACTGGTTTTCAATTTTTATTATTATTACCACCACAGCAGAATATTTTTAGGACCCCCTAACTTTATGGCTCTAGTGGGCCCTTTTCATTCCTGTTATTCTGCTGTCATAACTTTATGACAGATGCCAGTTTGGGAGCTGTGATAGTTTTGTTGTATTTCTATTTTACTGGAAATTTTGTATTGAGTTTAAATGTGTGATATTTTGCTTTCTAATGTACTTATACTGGTGACGTTTATAGTTTATATGCTAGACTAAAATCTGATCATTTCAATTTTATTAGGGATACACCGAATCCAGGATATTGTTCAGGATTCGGCCTTTTTCAGCAGGACTCGGATTCGGCCGAATCCTTGTGCCTGGCCGAACCGAATCCAAATTTGCATATGTAAATTAGGGGAAGGTAGGGGAATCACGTGACTTTTCGTCACAAAAGAAGATTTTTTTTCCACTTTTTCCTTTCCTGATCCTAATTTGCATATGTAAAATGTCGGATTCGGATTCGGTTTGGTATTCGACCGAATATTTCACCAAGGATTAGGCCGAATCCCATATATTGGATTCGGTGCATCCCTAAATTTTATTACCAAGTTCAGAGAATGGGACAAGGTAATTTACAGAAAAGATGATCATTAAAGGGACAGCACCAGTAAACACTTGTTCCTTTATGCAATTCAGAGTTACTTTTATTGACGTGCATACGTTTAACCCTCTGCGTATATTGAATAGCTCAACTTATGACATTCATTTTATAGACAAAATAATAGATTTTTCATTCAGCACTAGGTTTGATATGGAATTAAAACTTTAGAGATAATTTAGCAGAGTAAGATTTGATTCTAGTCAATGACACATACCACATAAAGCACTTAAAATAGGTTAACAAAAAAAAAGTAATCGTACCCCGTTAACTTAGTGTTTGCAAATCATTGGAACTGCCTCTTTTTTTGGGGGGGGGCTCAGTACACTGGAAGACAGCACCCACCCAGGGGCCACTCTGAGGGCTTACTAGGGAACCCTGCATCAATAGCTCACAGTTAAAATTAGCTGTTAATAGTGCTAAATAGGTTTTACAAACACAAAAAAAACACAAAGGAAATCTCAGCAAATTCAGGGAGAGCCCTATAGTAACTCTTGCAATGTGTCACTTGGATTCATTTACTAACACTGGGCAAATGGCCCCAGTAAAACCAATCATTGATCTGCTTTCCCTGTGTTATCAGTTGACTGGCCAAAGCTAACTCCTTGGTTTCATATGTGCACATTTACCCAGTGTTACAACAAGTAACACCTTACAAATTTCTCAACAATGCTTGATGTGTTAGACCAGCAGTTCCCAACCTTATTTACCCCAGGGACCGGTTTCAAGTAAGACCATTTTTCAGAGGACCCGGGGGGGGGGGTCTTTGTGTTGTCTTGGAGTCTCCTGCTGTGTCATCATTGGGTCTTTCCCCCTTTTCAAAGAAGCACTTCAGCAATGTTTGTTTTTTGCTCATTTTTGCTTAACTTGTGCAAAAAAACCCAAAAAAACATGCAAACAGTATTTCTTTAATTTTGTGGATCTGTAGAAAGCTTCATGCACGGGATGCCATGGTGCTGCACCCACATTATTCACAGGACACTACATACTGGGGAGCTTTGCAGAGATGGCCAGGTTCAACAGCCCCCGTTGATCGAAGCCCGCGGCCCCTACGGTTGAGGACCTTTATGGTAGACACAGCATAGGAAAAAAAACCCCCAGAGCATTACAGTAATAGTAGTATGGCCATCATGAAATCCATCATGTATAACTGATCTCATTATTAAGCCATTCAGAACAACTTAAGGTATCAAGTCAACAATTACAAGAATATTTTCGTTACAAGGTTGTTTCGTCTTTGCGCACAGCTGTGCCTATAAGCTCTGGCAATCGGAGACTCTTCTGGGGCTTCCATCTAGAATAGAAAATTGGTGAGAATTTCACTGAAACTAATCTCGTAGGTAAATTGGGGGTTTTGGAAGAGTAAACTTTAAGTTAAACTGATGTAGCAAATTGAGGACAATTATGGGTTAGATACAGGTAGGCTATTTATAAGACTGAACATTTTGAAATGATGCTTCTGTTGCAGGAAACTATTAACCTGGCTCTAATGTGCAAACACTGCTCAATAACCCTGAGGGTTTTCACAGTGACTCACTCTGCTGTATGGATTAAGCTCAGCAGATCATTTATAAAATCAGGGACTCCTGCAATAAATACAGGTTATTGGGATTCACTGAATGTATTTATGTCCGGTAGCCACCCTAGGCATTGAAACTAACAGTGCCCCCCAAGTTACGGAAATTACATCAAACACATGACTGCTTGTGACATCACTTCCGGCACTTCCTGTTATCAGAGCAGCGGGCCCTATACCCCTCACCCTCTTTTGTTGGATTTATGCAAAAAGTCTCCCACATCGGCTGGTGGAGTTTTTGTTTTTTTTAAACAAATTTATTGAATTATATAGTCACCCAAGGGCCACTCCCCGACTAGGCACAGGCCCTTGGGTGCCTATAAATAAAAAAGTAGCATTCAAAGGTGTTAAATATTGCGTATTGGAAAAATGGTTATATTCCAGTATTGATTAAGTTTGAATATGTTTCATTTGTGCACTCATGACTTGTCATTCACACATCTTTCACACACTGATTCCTATACTCCATTTGTTCCTCAAGTCTGGAGGGATTAGGTTACAATTAACATATGGAATTTATGGGTAGGCTGGGGGAGGTGTATCCCACAGGTTTTGAATATATCCCTGGACAAAGAGAAGTTTGCTCTCTCTCACACTCTCTCACACTCTCTCACACTCTCTCACACTGGACACTGGACACTGGACACAGACACATACACAGACACACACTGACTCTCACATATTACAGACATACACAAAACTTTTATACAACATATTGATACATACATATTATTTTGGTAGGCTGTCAATAGAGCATTTGACTGGCTAGGTATCTGTTAATTTGTATGTATTTTCTGTAACACATTTTTTACACATTAAATATATTTAAATATCACCTTGGTGAGTGGTGTTTGTTGACCATAGAACTTATACAAATTATTTAAAAAGACAGTAGTTTCTAACAAAAGGGGTACTTTATAGATAACTTTTTTTAGATTAACTTTTAGTAAGTTATAGTATGTACTATTGTTAGAAACTCTAAATTTTTAAAAAAATAGTTTTTAAAGTATTTGCTTTACTCTCCTTTTTTTTATCCATTTTCCAGTGGGGTCGCTGACCCTGGCAGCAATGTTCCCTCTTATTCCTTCTCGGCTATGTGCACAAAAAAGTTCTTTTGTGCGCACATTTTAAACTTATGTGTGCATTTTTAAAAACGGTGTGCACAGGTCAAAATGAGTGCAAAATTTTGTGTTTTTTTACACAAATTTCTTTGTGCACACCACAATTTGTTGTGTGTGCAGGCCTCAAAATTTGTGTGCACAAGCGCATAGCTTAGAGGGAACATTGCCTGGCACTATTGCTCTGTAAATGTTATTCTTACTTCTTAATACTGTTCTTGCTTTTCAGGTCCTTTCCGTTTCTTACTCCAGTCTTCAAACCACTGGCTGGCTACTAGGGTAATCAATGCTAGTGTAGTAATCCAGTTGTTATTTCACCCACCCTACACAGTGATGACCCCTATTTAAAGCATCCACCCCAATCCCCATCATGTTCAACCATGTTCATCTCCCAGTCTCCTCCTTCATAACATCACATCAAATGTAAAGTTTTAATTGAATATTCCAAGAACAGAAATGTAAAAATTTGGCATCATGAATGTGTGGCCCCATTGTCTTCGGTATCTGCCGATGCATGGTTCGAATTGGAATAGCACCACTATTATTCTTTAGGTTAAAATGCTGTTATTGCACACTTTAGGGCATGTGCAGTTCTAGTGGCAACAAGTAGAGGTACTAACCCCCACTGCTGCTCCGCAATGGGTGTATGCTATGCTTATTAAATGTGACATGTCTATGTGTCTTGCAACATATATTAATGGGCACATACATGTAACCTGGATGGGCTTCTCTCTTCTATGGACATTTGGAAAAGATGATGTACCCTGCAGGACTGAAAAAGGAAAAGAACCATGTGGTACACTGGAATTTAAAGGCGATAATAAGATAAATAAAAAGAAAAATAACAAAGGGTCCAAGGCAGAGCTGAACAAACAGGACAACCGTTTAAGTCAGTTGCATGAATCTGATTGGATGGGTAATATAGATAATTACAAGATAGGGGTTATATTAGTTATAAGTACTTATCTGATTGCTAGGGCACAAAACCAAACCTCAGGTGGCAGTTCCAACCATGCAAGTTGTCCCAGTCCTTCTAGTTCTGACCAGTAGTTTGTCCAAGTCGTACTGAAGCGTTAAAGTCTTCTACAAGTCGTACTGACGATCACGGGGTGCCCTGCCCTACAGGTGGCCAATCCCCATTTGGTGCTCCATTGCTCAAGTTGAAGTTCTAGTTCCCTTGCTATGTAGGTGACACTGCCAGGACCTGCAGCCCACATCATTTACATGTGTTCCTTCCATAGGTCACCAAACATAAGTCGGCTATTGTAAGAGTCATAAAATGAATAGATATCGCAGGTGAACATTTAGGCTGGGATGGGAGCTTGAATGAATATTTGGAATGCTATTATAGCCCACTCTCTTGTGCCCACACTTTAAGAAACCAAGTCTGATTCACTGCTTTGCATGATGAAACACAAAGCGCAAACCACTTAGGGGCACATTTACTTAGGGTCGAATATCGAGGGTTAATTAACCCTCGATATTCCACTGTCGAAGTAAAATCCTTCGACTTTGAATATCGAAGTCGAAGGATTTACCGCATTTCCTTTGTTCGTACGATCAAGGAAAAATCGTTTGATCGAACTATTAAATCCTTTGAATCGAACGATTAGAAGGATTTTAATCCATCGATCGAACGATTTTCCTTCAATCAAAAAAAGCTAGGAAAGCCTATGGGGACCTTCCCCATAGGCTAACATTGATGCTCGGCAGGTTTTAGGTGGCGAAGTAGGTGGTCGAAGTTTTTTTTAAAGAGACAGTACTTCGACTATCGAATGGTCGAATAGTCGAACGATTTTTAGTTCGAATCGTTCGATTCGAAGTTAAAGTTGTAGTCGAAGGTCGAAGTAGCCAATTTGATGGTCGAAGTAGCCAAAAAAAACACTTCGAAATTCAAAGTATTTTTTATTCTATTCCTTCCCTCGTGCTAAGTAAATGTGCCCCTTTAGTGTGTAATTATCTGGGGATATTAATCTCAGATCTTGCAGATTAGAGAACAAGGCATTAACAGCAGATCCTGCAGATGACTCATATCATTTATACTCATTGCGCAAAAGGAATCCCACAGTTTGCAACTGATAACCACACGGATGTGCAACTGAAAAGATGTACAAACATAGTTCCCTAATTAAAATGTAAATTACAAAGCATCAATGTCAGTGTAGGACAATTTAGAGATTGCAGCAGCTTCACACTGGATGCAATATGTATGTTTTATAGAGTCCAGGAGTGCCATTTTGGTTTCTGGGAGGGGGTTATTCCTGTAAAAGAAGGTGAACAGGTGCACTAATAAAAATGTTTTAAAAAGTCCAAAACAGGGTGAGACCCTTTAATTCATCTAGATATGAATAAAATTGAGACTGAAATTAAAACTAAATACTTGATAAAGTTTTTTTTTTTAATAAAAAAAATAAATAACAAATGGACTAATTTTTAGGATGCAAAAGTAAAAAACAAAAAACACTTTGCACCCTGTCTCACTATGGTCACCCACAGTTGCAAATCCTCATTCAGACTTGCAAGTTATGGGGGTGCTAGCAGATGCATAGTGCTAAAGCGTTACAAAAAAGGGATCATTCATAACTGGACAGTGTGCCAATTTTTTGGACTTTGTTTACTGTGTTCTACTATTGCAGAATTACTGCAGTTCTCTGCTCTCCATTTTGGAGCACAGAGATCAGTGGCCCCTAAGGGTAGAACTACATGGTTGTTTTGACATCCGATACCTTCCGTTCTGACGCGACGCAAGGAAGCGCAGGCATCATGTTGGATGTGGCGAATTTAAGTTAAGTAATAGAATATCGGACGTTTTCGCAGCGTGCATCTGACACAACGTGTCAGATGTGAACACTGCATGTTGTGTCTTCATCTGACAATCGTTTTGTGTCGGATGCACAATGCGACAATGTCCGACATTCCTATTACTTACCTTAGATTTAGTGCATCCGACGTGACGCCGGAACGGAAGGTATCGGATGTCAAAACGCCCGTGTAGTTCTACCCTTAAACAGAGTGCTGTCTGCATGCAAACAGGTTAGGGAGTGGGATAGGATGCAGGTTACAATGGTGCCAGGCCCTTACAGAGCTGACCTGTGCCCTCAGATCCTGGGCTGTGTATTTTGCTCATTGTGAGAGCAGCCATTCTTCAGGCAGAAGTGCTACTAAAAGAGAAAAAAAACCAAGGGGAACATTATATAACAATTTAAATGAAAGTTTTAATAGACCCCTTTTGGTTGTAGGGAATCTTGTAACAATTTCTTTATATCTTTATATCTATAGATGCACTGATATACCTCCCAACATTTTGGAAATAAAAAGAGGGACAAAAAGATTTGCCACACCCATTTTGTGGCCACACCCCCTAACTACCGTGTTCATTTTACAAAATTTGGCAGGTTATGAAAGTTTGAACACATTTCTAGGGTTTTTATGTGTAATTACAGTTTTGCTAATGAAGATGAATTGTCCTTTAAGCTGTGAGTCTTAAGTTCTCCCAAGAGACCTGCTTATCTTAAATCATTACAATTGCTTCTTTGCTCATCTTAAATTGTTACAAAAGTATCGAAAGTGCACCTGCTGAATGTTCTGAGCTCTCTGCCAAAAGCCAATTAAGTTAGAAACTTTGTATCTTTTTCTGGTTGTTCAGTGCGGGAGATCAAAGAAAAAGTCTGGACATTTCAATAACAATCTGGGACTGCGGGTTGAGCTATCAAAATCGGGACCCGTGAAAAACAGGACAGTTGGGTGGTATGCACTGATGTGATGTCGCACAACAGGATTTTTATACATGTCCAATAGAAATCTGGATGATTTTTAACCAGATATTTGTCAGACAGGCCCTATTCATGGGTCGATAGATTGCCATCTCGACCCTCCAGACCAAATGAGCAGCAAACTGCCAACTGAAGCTGAATAAAACTGTAGCCTGGACACATATTTGGTGCATATAATATGCTCTGTTAATATATGTAATAATTGATTTATCCTGGAATCTGAAAGTAATTTCAGCAATCAGTCATAAACATATTAATTCCTTTCACATCCCAGTAATAGAGTGGGTCTGATATAGAACTGATATATTCTTGGACGGCAACATTTGTTACTTGCTCTTACGTGTGTAAGAGAGAAGAGGGGATGGTTTTTTGGTGCAGAAACAAACACGTTGTTACAGTGAAGGATCCAAGAAAACAAAGACATGCTAAGAGTGTGAAGGGCAAATAGCAAAATGATGGTAAATGCTTTTCCCTTATTTGTCCATCTTGGCACGTCTTGATTGTGAGTTAATGAAATAAACCGGAGCAAATGGCATTATTTTCCTCTGTTCTGTGCAGACACGGCCAATGCTTCTATTCCAGATGTGAAACTTTGCAATCGCACACTACACTGGTATTCCATTTAATACACAACATACCCCTAACATAATATGTTGGTTGCTTAAACAAGGCTGAGCATTGCTATGTTACCAGCTGTGGTTTTTATCTTCGAACATTTACATCACATTTGTACTTTCCAAATAATGAGACGCCTCTCATATCCCCAGGGCTCTGAATCCCTATAAAGATCTTGTAGGCTTACATCATAAAACATCCCATTGACCTCACACTTACTATGATCTTTCCTGGCACATTATTTAAAGTTTTATGGCTTTTCCTTCTTTTTTTCTCCTCTTTGTAAAGCTTTGAATGAACCACCACCTCGTAAACTTGCTACTATTGTCTTGTACTTGTTAATCCGGGACAGAACAGATTTCAATATTTGAGAATTGCCTGTGACTGCGTTTATGCAGACTGGCTCTTGGGTTTGATTCTTTTTAAACAGGTGCATGGAGAATATATATGTTCTTTCAGGGGTTATGTGGTTTTCCTCTGAATGATTGCATTACCTTCCCCTGTCCAAAAATGAACTATAATAAATGAACAATGAACAATAATGAAATCTCATAATTTTCAACTGAGATTATTTGTTCTGTGCTTTGGCCTCACAGTGGAAGACAAATATGTTATAAGCCAATTCATATTACATTTAGAGGAGAACTAAAGCTTAACTAAAGTAGCTAGAAATATTGTACATTATGTTTTTGGGATTCTGTACCAGCCCAAGGCAACCACAGCCCTTTAGCAGTAAAGATCTGTGTCTCCAAAGATGCCCCAGTAGCTCCACATCTTCTTTTCTACTGATTCACTTCAAATGCTCTGTGCTACTGTCACTTACTGAGCTTAGGGACCCACCGACAATATACTGTACACATAGAATAGAAATGTCACAATATAAGACTGATTAGTAATTAATACAGATAATTACTACATGGCAGCACAGAAACCAGTGCAACTAGCATCAAAATTTTAAAATCTGTCATCTTATATTACAGACAAACCTCATTTTCTGCTTGATAATTTGCGACGACCCCTAAGCTTAGCTTCTCAACAGCTGCTCAGAGCCCACTGAGCATGTGAGTGTCACAGACACTTTCCAAGATGGTGACCCCCTGTGACAAGTTTGAAATCCTGGATCATTGCTGCTATGGACAAGCTGAAACTTTAGGCTGTTACAATAAGTTCATTCTATAAAATGTGGCATTTTTAGCCATAGTCATCTTTAGGGTTTAGTCCTCCTTTAAGTGCATATTAGAAATTATATTTTCCAGGGTTATTGGTGGAATTCCAATAACAGAATATTTTATATGGCTCTGTTGCCAAGACATACAGACTCCAGGGCTTGGAAAACAGGAAGATCAGTTTATTAGATCATATAAAATATTTTCATATTGCTTGACTACATACATTTGGGCTCCAAAATAAGTTGCTTTTCTGCAACCATATACATATATCATAAAGCAGCATGCATTACTTGATTGGTACACTTTATAAAATAGAATAATAATAATAATATCTGAAAAAGAGGGTAAGCTTAGAGTAGCTCCACTGTGTTGGCAGATAATGTATAAATGCATTTACTGTGTCAGACAGAGTTGTGTGACCCCACTGTATATAAAGCAAGAGAGAGGGTCTAGACATCTTTAATGGGTTGGATGTGTATCTCCTGCGATTGAAGCAGGAAGGCTCCAGTTGAATGAAAGCCTGAAAAAGGGGACCTCATGATCTACGTATAATCAACCTTTTGAGTGCTAGATTCCTAAGATGTATCAGGGAGATTTAGTTGCCCCGCGACTAATCAGCTCTTCTTTGGGGCGACTAATCTCCCCGAACTGCTTCCCCGTGTCTTCCGCTGGCTTTAATGAAAAACCGCCTGCGCCAATGCACTCGCGGCACTTCAATTTCCGAAGTCATTAAAGTGTAGCCTTGCAGAATAACTGATTTGCTGCTGGGGTCAGTGACCTCTTACAACAGTTCTCATTTTAAACTGCAGGTTGGGAGGAAAAGGCAAATATTTCAAAACGTATGCAAATTTTAAAAAACAAATTGTCAGTTTAGTTGAAAAGTAGCTAAGAATAGAACATTCTATAACATACCAACAGTTAGAGGCACATTTATCAAAGGTCAAATTTCAAATTCATGTGATTTTTTAAAAACGCCACTAAACTCTTATAAATTCTAAATTTATTAAAAAAACTCGGATTAATTAAATCGAATTGAAAACTCAAACTGAAAACTTGAATTGAATTTGATTCGAATTTAAAAAACTTGAATGTCAGGAAGGCTGCAAACTCCAAATTGATCCTTGGATGTCTCCCATTGACTTAAATAGCAATTTGGCAGGTTTTAGGGGCAAATATTTGAATTTGAGTTCTCAAAGGGCCAGAGTTTCATCAATCTCAAAATCGAATTCTAATTTTTAAAAAACTCAAATCGAATTTGACAGTTTTGACCATAAAAAATTTGAAAATTTTAATTCGACCCTTGATAAATCTGTCCCTTAATGTAAAGGCAAACAAACCCTTTTATAGCAGAGATGTGTCGCATTAACTGCTGTGAGTACTGAATATTAATTGCTTTGCTATAGAATTGCTATATGTTCTGTCTGCCTGGATGTTTAATAGAACATTGATATGAGTTCAAGAATCACTGGCGCCTGACACTACTTTTGTTTCTAAGCACCCCATTGCATTTTATATTGCCATCATGTACTGCAGAGTAGCCAGATAAAATGTCATTATATAGTGAATAAAGTACCCCCTCTTGTAAAATATAAGGATATTATAAGTTACAGAGGAGTTTCATGACCATATAAAAACACAAGGCCGAAGGCCGAGTGTTTTTATACAGGTCATGGAACTCTGAGGTAACTTCTAATATCCTCATATTTTGCAATTGGGGGTACTTTATTTATTATAATACACAAGTAAGTCGTGACAGAAATGACATCAGAACTCACCGTTTATAACTGATGACATCAGAACTCACCATTTATAAGGCTATAATTTACAAGATATTCATGGCTTTTGTGTATTATATGAATATAGTTCAGCTATATACAGGCCGATAAAAGCTGCAGACAGACTGAGTCAGCAACTTATTGGCATGTGTGTGGGGCCCTCCGACGGGCTTCCACGATTGATATCTGTCCAAAGTTGGCCCAATGTCGATCGGACAGGGTAAAAAATCCCGTCGGGCCGCATCTGTTTGTTGATGCAGTCCTGATATCCGACCACCCGTATTGCCTCCATTCTGATCTGATTGTGGGGCCCTAGGGCCCATGATCGGATCGGCACAATATTTCCCACCTCAATGTGGGCATATTGGGGAGAGATCCGCTCATTTGGCAACATCGCCAAACAAGTGGATCTCCCTGTGTATGGCCACCTTTAAACTAGCCTCCAAATCAAGATCTTAATCATATTGCATGTCTAAAGGTACTGTGCTATCACTCTGCAGAAAATTTGTATCTGTTATTGTGGCATCAGTATAACATGAGTACAAGATGGTGGCTCCCCAGACTTCAGCGAAGAGGCCCCAGGGGAAGAGAAAATAGTGACTGATAAAGTTAGCAACAGGTTAAAGACATTAAGAAGGGAAATGGTGAGGGAACGTCTGTGTGATAGTGCTGAAAATATGTCAACTTTCCCTTGATTACAAAAATGTTCAAACCACGTGAGTAAGATACAGGAGTGAGTGGTGACAAAAGGCCACTGTACTTGGGAGACTGTGTGGATGGAAGTGCCAATCAAGGTTATGGGAATGGAAAAATGTCAGCTCCTTTTGCACAAGTGAGATTACGGCAGTTAAAGGTCATCTTGATGGAGACAGTGACAGAAAGCCGACAACGTCACTATGTGCAATAGAGATAAGTTTCTGTTAGCTTAAAGGTAAAGCTAAGGAAAAGCACAATTAACCTTTGCACATGTGATTCATTCATGTTAAAAACACAGGGCTAAAAATTTATTTAATTCTTAAGCTGCCCATAGAAGCAAAGATACTATTGTATGAAACGAAGAATCGGATGATTTTTTGGACTATGTGTTTCCCAACATTTTTCATACCATGGCGATCGGTCGTTTAGTTGATGAGACAGGTTAAAAGATTTATATCGGCTACTGATAATATCTCTGCATGTGTTGCCTATCTGACAATATCAATGGGAGACAGTCACTACTATTTGTCAGATATAACTTTTGTACAATTGCCGTCTGTCAATTTGTTCTCTTTACTATTTTACATTCATTTGAATGGTTAGTTTCAGTTCAACAATAGGCTATAATCTGTACGTCTTTGGCCAGCTTTAAAAAGCCATACCAAGCCAGATTTTCATGGCTCTTTTCCTTTGTAAAACAAAAGCTATATAGGATCGATCGCAGAAGGTATTTTGTGATCTACTAGTGACCAGTAAATCATGGCAGCCCAGAACTCCATACAAAAAGTTCTATTAGAACCTCCTTTTGAGTCCTTCCCCATTAGTCAGATTTCAGAAATGTGTGTTATTCATTTAAATAATGCACTACTACTGTTGCCTTTTGTATTGCAATGAAGTCATGTTTTCCCATGGCACAGTATAGACCCTGATGCAATAAGTAGACCCCACAGCAGTAGAGTCTAGACAACTGTCTATCAATGTATCTGGTGCTCCACAATGAAACGCACGTGATAATGGATTCAGTCTGCCCTGTGGATATTTACCCAGAAGCACAGACATAGTTTTCATCATACAGGCTTAAATGCCTACAGTACATTAGAATGTGCAGAAAAGTGTTCAGTACTATACCTATATACTGATCTAATTGTATTGTATCTCTATTAAACCATGACAATAGTTTTGGCATTGAAAACATATAAAACAAAATCTTCTAATTTCTTGTGGATCCCTGTACGGCTTTGGGCTGGGTGCACATACTTACAGAACACAGCAGTTTGCTTTAAAAAAATCACCTGGATTAAACAGATTAACTTCGTTTAACTGCTTTGAGGAAACAGCAACTATGTCCAGATTGTCACAAGGCTTTACAGGAAATGGGTAAAAACCGGGTAAATAGGCTGTGCAAAATAAAAAAAAAATGGTTTGAATATAATTACTCACCCAAAAATCTATAAAAACTGGAGTGACTGGATGTCTAATATAAAAGCCGGAACACTACTTCTCTTGGTTTCTACTGATTGGTTACCAGGCAGTTACCAATCAGTGACTTGAGGGTGGCACATGGATTATAACTTTTGCTTTTGAATCTGAGCTGAATGCTGAGGATCAATTGCAAACTCACTGAACAGTTATGTCTCATGTGGCCCCCCTTATAGTCATTGACTAACTCAGAGTTAGAGAGCTGAAAAGCAGGAAGTAGTGTTCTGGCTATTATGTTAGACATTCAGTCACTCCAGCATTTATACATTACATTTTTGGCTAACTAACTATATAAGAAACATTTTTTATTTTGCACAGTATCTATTTACCCAGTTTTATTTTTTTAAACAGAACTGTTCCTTTAAAGGACAATGAAGCATTTATCACACATGGGTGTTATACTCAACCAAACAAAACATTGTATTGCTTTCCAATCCTTTAACTGGTCTGTATGTTCCTCTCTGTTCTACAGGGCAGGTTGTTGGGTATGGGGTTGGCACATAAGAATTCTTTGGAGGAGGTTCACACTGTAAAACAAACTTTTGTCTGCAACATATCTGTGACTGTTCAAAAACCAATATAGGAGCAGTGTGTACTGTAGCTGTCATTATCCTTTACCATTGCTCAGTGTTCAGATGATAAATCATTCAGCTCACGCGTTTCAGTTCTTGAGAGACATGTGCAAACACTTAATCCCACAGCAGCATGATCTAATCTGATTTGTTTATCTCTGACCTGTCTTTTGTTAACTAGTCTGTACTGCACAGCAAAAACCCTGCACACACAGAAAAAAAAACGATAAATAGGATTCAGCTGTAGTTTCAACTTGAAAATGAAACAACGCATGGGGTCTCAACATTATATAAGGCTGGAAGCATTTTACCAAAGAATTTGTGTCAAAAAGTTGGAGAGCAACATTAAAAGGAAATTTACACGTGTTTCAGTTTCCCAACCCTGGAAGTTTTTCTGTATGACGCTGGCACAATGTTTGATTAGATGTAGAAATATTTCTAGGAAGTGTTTTCCAAGTGTACTGAGGTCATCCTACATTCATCACACTTAATGTCTAAGGGCCTCAGATATTATTATAGAGGTAGGATAATGTACAATGTTCTCTACAGTTATTGTCACTGAACTCCAAGGTAACTTCTAATACCTTTTTAAAAAGTACATTATTTATCATAAACTAAAGCACAGACGTATGACATCCTGTCAGTTTTCCTGCCCACCAACTCAGTCTAAAATGCTCAGGTATTTTGGGTACCTTTTTTTACTTTAAATGTTGAGTTTTCGGTTTCCCTTTCCCGGTGCACCACAGACAGCAAAAGTATGTTCAGCATCCCCTACAACCTGTTGTGAAAGGAATAAACATAGGGGCAATGTGGATAAAGCTCTGCTGTAAATAAATAAAAACTTACAATTAGTACACAACGCATTGCCTAGGAATAAATGCCCAGTTAGGCATGAACGTGTAAAAGAAACGGATCCGCACACACACCCATTAGTGCAGTCGTTTCTTTTACACGTTGGTTGCTAAGGGACCCGGCCGGGTCAACGGAAGGAACGCACCACCAGCTTGCAGGATTGGTGAACTACAGGTGTGCGGTAGGAGAATTACATTGTAATCAGTTAGGCATGAAACAATCTTTCTTTTTGTCTTAATATATGTTTTTTTAATCTTTGAATTATTTTACAGATTAATTTTTTTGATGTGAAAGGCCTGTTGAGAAAGGCCATGTTAAAAGCTTTTCTGGGACATGCACCCGGAACTGCACACGCCATCAGTGTCTGGATGTACGCATGTGCAATAGCGATGACGGCACGTCTGGATTGACACGTGCTTCAGTTTCGTAACCCTGAATTGACGCGCGGTGCGCCGTGATGTCACCGTAAATCCTGCATTTATCCTGGTTTTGACCCCCTGCCACTGACCCTCACCTGATTATGACTTTGACCTTCCCTGATCCTCTGGTACCACACTTCTGACAACCTTGGTCGTGTGTAGGATCCCTGCCTGCTCCGCAGCAGAAAGTTCCGCGGCCCCAAAAGGGCGTTGGTGAAGACCGTAGTTGGTAGAGCTCTTCTGCTACACCTAAGGGGTAGGTCCTGGCAGTTTACAGGCTTCTGTACACTACTAGCCGTAACAGGCCAAAAGTCAGCACTTTATGGTGGCAGCCCAATAACATGGGTGTCCAGAAGAACAGAAGGCGAGAAGTGGGGACAGTATAAAGGGGAGCAGAAAGGAGCTGTATGAGTAGGACTGGACCAGCAATGATTAGGTCTTTAGTTGCAGGATCACAGGAAGGTAAACACAATTAAGAGTATATCTCTTTAAGTTATAAATGCTGTGTTCTGATATCACAAAGCATGGTTTATATATGGAATAAAGTAGCCCCTATTGTAAAATATAAGGATATTATAAGTCACCGAGGAGTTCCTGACCATATAAAAGCACGAGGCCTAATGTCATGGAACTCGGAGGTTACTTCGAATATCCTAATTTTTCTAACAAGGGGTACTTTATTTATTATAATACACAAGTTTTAGTGAGTCATGTGACAAAAATGACATCACTACTCGCCGTTTATAACTGATGACATCACTAGTCACCCTTCATAAGGATATCATTTACAAGATATTCATGGCTCTATTCATGTGTATTATATGGATATCATTTACTGTATGGGTTACTGGATTATATCATGAATAAAGTTCCACCTTTTGTAAATTCTAAGGATAAGTCACAGAGGCATTCCATGACCATACAAAGGGCACAAGACCGAAGTGCCTGGTGCTTTTATACGTGATGGAATTCTGAAGTGACTTCTAATATCCTCATCTTTTACAACAGGAGGTACATTATTTATTATAACACAGACATTTCAGTGAGTCATGTGACCGTCTATAAGGATAGAATTTACAGGATATTCATGGCTCTTGGGTATCATATAATTGAGGTATTGGCTCTGCCCAAGACATGTCACAGCGCAATATAACAGACTGGGAACTGGGCAGAGCCAATACCTTCCTGAAAACTCTTCTCTAGAAATGGTTTCAATAAAAAAAAATACAATCTTTTGAATTAATAAAGTTTAATTTACACTGAACTGTATATAAAACCATTCCAAATAAACAGTATTTCCCAGAAATAAACTTTTGCGGGATTTGAATGGGATTTTTTTTGATGAATCATCTCCTGTAAGAGAAAACTAACAAAAACGACATCAGTATTGTACAGTGTTTGTCAGTCTGTGGGAAAGGAGTTTTCTCCTCACGTCCTGGAAAGAGCCGTGGAGATCCAGAAGGAAATTCAGGATTCTGGCCGCCTACTAGAAAGAATTTCTGCTAACATGTGGGAACGGTTACACATTACTGCCAGATTATGTTCTCATAATTAGCATTCTGAACTAGCAGTAAAGTCATTACAGAATTACAATAAATTATATCAGAAAATCCCTAAAATGTTATTTTTTTTACCATACTTAACATTCCCTTTAATTCCTATATTTAATACCTAGAATTCTTTTATTCCCCTTTAACCTCTTCGGAGAGGGTTCATTCAACCATTATTTATTATATATTGTAAAACGTTTTTGACTGGCAGTGTGCATAGCAATACTCAAACAACATTCTCCATGAAGGGCTTGTACAGGTATGGGATCCATTATCCAGAAAGCTCTGAATTACGGAATGTCTATCTCCCATAGACTCCATTTTATCCAAATAAACAACATTTTTCTTTAATAATAAAACACACACATTATATATATATATATATATATATATATATAGCCTATGATTAAGTGCCTACTGACACAAAACGCGTAAGGCTTTGTACTTATCTACTTTGTGGCCTAAATAAAGTCCTCTGTTCTTTTACAAGCCTGTTTGTGGGATCTGTGAGTGCCTGCTGCTTTCTCTTCTGGTCGGATACCTCCACCTTGAGCTGTAGGTCTGGAGCATGAGCACCCGGGCCGCACATATTACTGGCGAGATACTAACCTTTCTAGGTTTTTACATTGGGATCTTTTCTATAAGTAATAATAAAACAGTACATTGTACTTGATCCAAACTAAGATATAATTAATCCTTATTGGAAGCAGAACAATCCCATTGAGTTTATTTAATGTTTAAATTATTTCTTAATAGGCTTAAACTATGGTGATCCAAATTATGGAAAGATCCATTATCCGGAAAACCCCAGGTCCAGAGCATTCTTGATAACAGGTCCCATATCTGTATGTATCAGACAGGATTCTCAGTGTATTCTGATAAAACAGCTTGTAAATATAAATAATTCACATTTATGCAAATCTCACTTGTCTATTGCTTTTGTTGCATTTATGTTAAACATTAACTCCTTTCACTTACAATAGTTGTAGAGAAAATCCATGCAACCAAGTTACGGAGGGGACTCTTATAAGGTGCATGAGCCTTAATTTCAATTGACATCCATAGCAGCAACAAAAACCCATTTAATTTCCATTACAGTTCAATAAACCAGTAACGATGCTTGTGGCACCCTATAAGTATGACAGTAACGTTGGAAATGTTGCAATGACCCCTTTTTTTAAGATTATCCCAAGCTGCTAAATTTAAAAAAGGCTTTTAAATTTAAGCTTTACTCAATAATAAAATTTAGTCAAAAGTAGTCTACATAAGAGGCTTTTTTTTCTACCATGTTTAAAATGTACAGAAAGGGTTTTTTTCTGTATAAAATCACTATTCTTAAACCAGATGGGTCAAAAGGGGCAGTATATTCCCTTGTTTCACACAAGTTCAATGAATAGGGCTTGTGCTGCACATACTTTAATACAAGAAAGAAATATTTCTTCAATAATATTTAAACAGCTCAACAACTGAAACAGGCAGTTCATGTTCTAATTTCCTGGTTCTTCTGAGCAATTGTGGGAGGAGAAGCTCGTTTATCAAAGTACCTGTCTAAAAAAAAACTCTCTCTTAATAATGAGCTCCTCTGTATCTCAAAGTCTAACACATACTGCAGGTGGGAGATGATTGTTTATGCAGAGCCCAATCTCTATATTTAAACAAACGATCCACATTTCAGAGAGGGGGAGGAAATACATGTAAAGTTAATGCACTATAAAATGCATTCACATGCAAAATGTGAATTATTAAATTAATACTATAGACACAACACATTTTAAACACAAGTTCTATGTGCTTATGTTGAACAAAGGTGTTTATAGATGTATACTGCCCCTTTAATGAGATGTAAGTCATTTTTTTTAATAATAATAATCATCATCATCATCCTTGTAACAAGTCTGGCAAGGAAAGACATTACAATTCGCTTTGGTCATATATCAGAATAAAAATATCCTTGGTCTTGAGGTTTTGTTCGGGTTAAGACGATTTTATCAGAATAGAAATCACATAAAAAAACAAACTATAACTAAATAAATTACATGAAGAATTGCGCAATCAGATTAGAGATTCCTAAAACTATTATGCTAACATGAATAAGTATGGAGTGTATTCGCAGCTGACCACGTCGATGAAGAGATATCATATGAATAAGAGAGGGGTAAACAAAAACAAAGGCAAGTCCACAAGCTGCTCCAGAGAACCTAGAAGATATTGAGAGACATTTTAGGATGTACATTATACAATGGGCACGGAGCTGTCGCACAGCCCTATTGTTAAAAGCAACATTACAGATATCAAGGACAGAAATTATTTGCAACTTCCTAGTAGTGGAGATTTAAAAAAAACACATCACTCAAGTTCAACTTTAGGCTCAAAGGCATATTTATCAAAGGAAAATGAAGTGCACCGAGTGCCACCCCACCGTCGATTTACATTCTAGCCGGCGGGAGGCAGTTTGGGAGATTAGTCGCCGATTTATTGACGGGCGACTAATTTCCCCGAATCTGAGCGTGTCTCTGCCCTAACGAGTGAGAGAGTTCAAAATGTTTTGAAAGGGGGTGTAAATATTTAAGTGAGATAAGAGTGAAAGACCATTCTTAGAAAGATACACCTAATGCCTATATAAGTGTTTGCAAGACTGCTCCAAATAATATGCAATCAAACAAACTTAGTGCTGTCCAACTGGATGCAGAAATGAAAGTACCACCAAGTACTGGTGGATTCATTAGTATACAAGTATGCTTAGGTGCATTTATCTACTGCAATCTGATGGATTCCGTGGTTTGCTTGCTATACCCTTCCTCTTTGAGTAAGTTAATCATTTGTGGAAAATGGAAATTTTCATTTACAAGGAAGGGAGTGTACAAAATAGGGATGCACCGAATCCACTATTTTGGATTGGGCCGAACTCCGAATCCTTCGTGAAAGATTCAGCCAAATACAGAACCAAGTCCTCATTTGCATATGCAAATTAGGGGTGGGAAGGGGAAAACATTTTTTACTTCCTTGTTTTGTGACAAAAAGTCACGCAATTTCATATTTGCATATGCAAATTAGGATTTGGTTTGGCTGGGCAGAAGGATTTGGCCAAATCCGAATCCTGCTGAAAAAGGCAGAATTCTGGCGAATCATGGATTCGGTGCATCCCTAGTACAAAGTAGGTCTTTTGTTTTGCACTTTACACACTGACTTCCTCAGTACCAGAATTGCAGCAGGTCTTTGCACTCTGTTTCAGACCTTCGGTTGCCCTGATAAATACAGTGCTGCCTGTGTTTGATAGTACTGTATTCATGAGGGGCCCTAGGGGAATGTAAGCAAGCCATACTACCACCACCTAACTTGGACGAGTTAGTATTTTTTAATCTGGTGTAAAATGCAGAGCGCTTCCTGAATGACCATTAAGCAATGCACTCTTGAACTTCCTTGCATCTCCATAAATGACCCCTACTATGTGATCAAGTTAAATAACTAATAATGTAAGTAATTCTGGGCCATTAATTAGTTTGTAGTAAAGCCACTATATATTCCCATGACTGCAAAGGCTACTATCTTAAATCTGATGCTGCTCCATCTGTAGGATACATTAAGGACTATGGCACACGTAGCATTTTGATCACCGCTGCACATAGTGACAATCAATATGCCATTGCCCTGAGGAATCACTGTGCAGCAAGTACGGAAATATAACATGGAAAAGTCAAACCTGACTACATTACCTGATAATTCCTCCAATGTTGGGGTAGAATCTGGCCATAATCACTCCAACTCCAACAACTGCAATGTTTAAAGCCAGAACATGGAATATGCTGAAAGTAAGAAAACAATGCATCAGGAAGCATTAAATTCCAAGAACATCAGTATAGAATGGGTCTAGGAGATTATTGTATTCTGTACAAAGATCAGTAGAACAATACTTTTAAAAAACCTATCAAGCAGATCATACAGGAACCCTAATTTTTTGAATTCTACCTGTCCTCTTAACTTAGCAGGGGTGTAACTATGGGGGATGCACCCAAGCCTCTTGGGGCCTGCCGTAACCAGTCAATTAGGGGTGGGATGACCAGGAATTTTTTGGGTGAGAATGTTTACAGTGCAAGGTGTTATCCATATGCACATCTTGCACCTGGGCTCAATAGTTACATGACTGTTTTACTAAGACTGAAATTCATTAAAAAAAAATATATAGATTTATGATAATTATTTCAGACAATATAAAGACTTATTTGGCACTAAAGGCAGACAATTTCTCTGTGAAATGCAGAAATACATGTCTATATTACCAGTATTGGGACAGAATTTTATTCTCCCTCACCAGTCAGTTCCAGTATACACAAAGGATCTTGACTGTACAGCCACACATATGGATGTGGCGGTGTTGGGACACACTCGTTTTGATCACTGTCTTGCCTGGTAGTATTGCAGTAACATCTTTATCTCTGACACAGACTCATAGAGCCCTATTGGTTACTTCATCTTTTGTAATACAGACAATTTATGATCTTTATTTCAACACAAATGTGGAAATTTCCTACTGCCACCGTCTTGGGGACGTGTGTGGTCACAATGGAAAGAGCGTTTTGTTCACACTAGTCCGTTAGTCTAGGAAGTGTATGTACTATAAGAATAGGGGAGATAAACTCGGATACAATAAATGAACTTCATATCCACATGTGAGGATGACAGGAGGAATTGACAAATCTGAATTGAGAAACAGAACACTGGGTCTCTTCTCAAATGCAGTTTTTTTGTAAAGCTTTGGTAATCAAATAGAGTAAGGAATATACCGTAATACACATAAGCCATAAATATCCTGTAAATATCCTGTTAAATATATCCTTGCTAAGTGATTGTGCTTAGTGATGTCATTAGCTATAAATCCTGATATGTTACTAAGGAAGGGGGGGGGGGGGGTACATTAGCCTTTATAGAAACCAATGAATTTCCAAGGGCAGTAAAATGATTCACAGCTGAACACTGCTGCTTACAGAGGTGATTAAACCATATAATTGCAATCGGAAATGTAGAAATTGTATGTAGAATATCTTGTGTAGTGGTACGTAGTTTTTTTTTCCCTGCAACTTAAAAATGCTGTACTCAAGTGATCCCAGTGTACCCTTAACCTTAGGAAAATGTTGTGCCTGGGTGCAGAGCTGTATTTTGGCCTGGTGCTGCCCTTGGTAATCAACCTCAGCCCACCCCTCAGCCCTTGATTAGCACATGCACAGAAAGACCCGATATACTGTTCATGCACCATTATTACAACCCCCCACCTCCAGACTTAGCTGCCAAGTATCAGTCAGAAGCAAGGGAGATTTTATTTTATTCAGAACATTTTAAAGGAGAAGGAATAGCATTTTACACTAGGGGGTGCCAAAAGTTAGGCACCCCCAAGTGACTACTTATACTTACCTGACACCCCGGCGTTCCTATCAGCAGAAAACTGCACCGGTCCGGGGTTCTTCTAGCGACCACCATGGAGAGATCCTCTTCCTGCTTCTTCGTGTCTTCTCACAGTTGCCCATGCGCAGTAGAGTGGAAAGCCGGACTTAAACAAAAAAGCCGGCTATTTCGCTCCACTGTGCATGCGTCTGCCCCCGGGGAAATTTGAAAACCGATATAGCAGGAAGAGGTGGTGCTCGCTAGAAAACCCCCAGGCCAGTGCGGTTTTCTGCTGATCGGAGCACTGGCCCAGGGTGTCAGGTAAGTAAAAATAGTCACTTGGGGGTGCCTAACTTTTGGCACCCCAAGTGTAAAATTGCTATTCCTTCTCCTTAAAGGAGAAGGAAAGGCTAACATTAAGTAAGCTTTATTGGAAAGGTCTATATAAATACACCAGTAAACCTTCAATGTAATGCTTCTCTGAGTCCTCTGTCAAAAGAAACACAGCATTTCTTTCCTTCTATTGTGTACACATGGGCTTCTGTATCAGGCTTCCTGTTTTCAGCTTAAACCTCCAGGGCACGGCCTTGAGCATGCTCAGTTTGCTCCTCTCCCCCTCCCTCCCCCCCTCCCTGCTGTAATCTGAGCCCAGAGCTATGAGCGAGCAGGGAGAGACTCAGGCAGGAAGTGATGTCACACAAAGCCAATATGGCAGCTGCTATCCTAAACAAACAGAGAACACTTCTAGAGCTTTTTACTCAGGTATAGTAAAGCATTCTGCAAAATAAATATAGTGTTATAGCTTGCACTATTGTGGCTAATCTATTGGCAATAAACTGGTTCAGTAGCTTTCCTTCTCCTTTAAATTTAGAAGATAGGGACCCAAAGTCTACCCCCTAACCTAAAACTACCACCCTTGGCAAGGGTTCCAATCAGGGGTGCTTCGCCAATGAGGTGAGTTGAGGCTGTCGCCTCAGGCGGCAGCGCCCCACTAGGTACCAGGGGCAGCAAAAATGCTGCTCCTGGTACTTTAAGAGCGAATTTCCGGGGGAGGGGGGCAGCAGCAACTGTTGCTGCCTCAGGCGGGGGAGGGGCCAGGATCGCCCCTGGTTCCAATATGGTTAAATAGAGTCCCGCCCATGCAGTTCCACAAATTCACGAAGCTCATTGGAGGGAAAAAACCCTCCACTCAAGGGCGGCAAATATAGAGGAGCTTGTGCAGTAGCAGTTTAATTGGGGACCCAAACAATATAGTCAGCAGAAAACAAGTTTATGTCCTTGATCACAATTGTGTGGGGTATACCACATGCTGTTACGACTTTTCTTGACAATGGAGGACAGTTCCTCTTTATTACACGCTTGGATAACCAATATGGATGTCTGAAACATGTTAAAATCATGTTGTGCTTCACCTGAAAGTTTTTAGTTATTTGTGCAATAGCTAAAAATGAGGGCATGAAACTAATAATAAAATACAGTTAAACATAAAAACAGTTCACAGCACAAAATACTACCGAATATATTACCTTGGATAAATGTCCCCAAAGATGTGTCCTAGGAGCTGCACTCTGACAAGATAACCCAGCAATGGGTACACCGTCATCATTTGGAAAAGCAGGAATATTCTTGCAACAAACGCCAAAATGTCACTACTGGGGAAATTATCTAGAAAGTTCTAGAAGACAAAACAATACAGGAAAAAATTGAAAAAAGTATGTGTGTATCTATCTTAATGTTCATACTAGACCTAAACCTCCAAGCTGCATGAAAAAAATATTATGGGCCTTGAAATGCTAGTTATACATTACCTGTTCAATACACTGCTTGGACAGTGGAGGAGATGGAAACGAAGCAAATACCACAACACCAACATAGACGTATGTTAAACCAACCAGCAGGTATGCTATGGAAAGATCTCTTACCTGTAAACACAAAATATTAGTTGGGTAAATATATATATTGTTTTTCTATAGTCTGCGCAACCGGTTTTTTAGGTACTATAAAAGAAGTCAGCCTGACCTATTTATTTCAACAGCAGTTGAAAAAGGCACTGCTGAAAATGGGAATACTGGTATTTTACATGTTTTGAGGGAAAGTTTATCAAAGGTCGAATTTTAAAGGTAAGTGAGCTTCTTAGACCTCCAATGAACTCACAACTTGGTTTGTAATTTAAGAAAAAATGCAAATGTAAAAAAAACTCATCAGTGAAGTTGGGATTTTTTCGGGGGAAAAACGTGAAATCGCTCAGATTGATTGAGTTTTCGAGTGAAAAAACTCAAACATCATGAAGGCTATAACATCTTCAAATGGTTCAAGGGACCTCTGCCATTAAAGTGGACCTGTCACCCAGACACAAAAATCTGTATAATAAAAGTCCTTTTCAAATTAAACATGAAATCCAATTTCTATTTTTTATTAAAGCATTCATAGCTGTTGTAAGCTCATTTAAACATCTCAGCTGTCAATCAAATATTGCCTTAGGCATAGAGGCGGGGCACTTCCTAGATGTCACTGCTCTCCCCATATCCCCCCGTTCTCTTCACCATTTAATTGTGTAACCAGGGCATGGGGATGGACATCAGGTCCCCCATTCTGGTGCAAGATTTTGACAGTGTCCACAAAATGGCTGCTGCCTGCTTGCTAGAATTATGAATTCCCAGACTGAATGAAACAAGTTTCAAATAATTTATATAGTGTAATTAAAGTTCATTTTTCTTGAGTAATGTGATAAAATAGAAATTTGAATAATTTTTTTGGGTGACGGGTTCCCTTTGACTTTGTGCCATGACCATGACAGGTTTTAGATGGTGTATATTCGGATTCAAACTATTTCCAGCTTTGGGGGTATAATAAATCTATTTGAGGTTTTTTTTAAAAAAAAAAAACTTTTTTAACTCAAAAACTAACATTTCTTGGAAAAAAAACAACTCGACCTTTGATAAATAACCCCCTTAATGTTTGTTGCCAGAATTGCAAAATTCTATAGAATGCAGGCAAAAATATGTCCCAGTTATACCAGTATACCAGGCCTTTTTTTTTTTTAACAGATCTATGATGTATATGGTGCTGTTCAAAATATCTTTCTGCAATACTGTGATACGTGGTCACTAGAAGAACTTGCACCGGCTGCACAATTGGGGTGAGGAATTGTGGAGTTCTCCTTTGTATTGCTTACTGAAAGAACACCATACAGTACATGTGTACTTAAACTACCGGCACAGAGAAATTCCAGCAAATGCCACAGGGACTTCTATAGGCTGCCATAGAGCAGCACGTTTATTGGACCCGAGGAGGACTATGAAAGCCTCAGGGCACTTGAAATACTGTAATGAATTTTAAATTTCAATTTGGCCATTTATAATACCCAGCACAGAGAGAGAATGCAGGAAGCAAATACTCACGTTGTTTTTTTGATTTCTGTTGTTCTTTAGAAGTGTGATAATACAATTGTGAATGAAGAAAGCGAGAGTTAAAATTCCTGTTAACTGTGGAAAAGATACTCTAAATTCTAAAAAAAAAAAAAAAAAATCAGTCAGAACCCCCAATGATACTGCATATTTATAAAAACTAAAATTAATTATTTGTCATGAGCATTAGAGGTCCATGTTAAAGGGGTTGTTCACCTTCCAAACACTTTTTTCAGTTCAGTTGTTTTCAGATTGACTACCGTATATACTCGAGTATAAACCGACCCGAGTATAAGCCGAGGTACCTAATTTTACCTACGAAAACTGGGAAAACTTATTGACTCTAGTATAAGCCTAGACACAACTACAGCCCTGTCTCCCAGCAGCGCACATTCCACCAAAGCGACCCCCCCAGCGATCAACCAGACTTCTTTGCAAAGTTGATGGTGACAGAGAATTGCCAAACGGATTACTGTGTGCATTGTCCCACTGTCCCACTACCATGTGCAGAAGGTGCTGTGTGATATTGCCATCATTGTTAATCCTTCATATAACCAACAGAGGGTGCTGTGTGATATTGCAGTCACTGTTATTCTTTCATATAACCAACAGAGGGCGCACTGTTATTCTTTCATATAACCAACAGAGGGCGCTGTGTGATATTGCAGTCTCTCCCCAAGCGAACTGTTGGTATAGGAATGATTAAAAAGTGACTGCAATCTCAGCTACTGCCCACTGACTCGAGTATAAGCCGAGGTAGACTTTTCCAGCACATTTTGGATGCTGAAAAACTCGGCTTATACTCAAGTATATACGGTAATAATTTTTTTCAAAATTTAAGTTTAATGTCCCTCTGTTTTAATGTCTTTGGTTTCAGTCTGACAGCTCCATAATTCAGGTGCAAATTCTGAACTGTTACAATTTTGCAACATTTAGGGGCAGATTTATCAAGGGTCGAATTTTGAATTAAAAAAAAAAAAATGAAATTTATTAAAAAAAAAAAATGAAATTTATTAAAAAAAAAACCCCCCACGTTTTTTTTCTTTTGGCCGAATAGGTCAGATCGAATTCGAATCGTACGAATCAAAGTTCCCCCCCCCAAAAAAAACTTTGAATTTTCCAAGTCCACCAATTGACTCCAAATAGGTTCTAGGAGGTCCCTCATAGGCTAAAACAGCAATTCGGCAGGTTTTAGATGGTGAATAGTTGACGTTGAAGTATTAAAGAGACAGTACATGATAAATTTCAATCAAATTTGGACTATTCCCTAGTCAAAGTACAGAAAAATTAGCTCCAAATTCAAATTTTTTTAATTCGAATTTTCACTTCGGCCTTTGATAAATCTGCCCCTTAGTTGAAACATTTCTCAGCAGCATCTGTGGAATATTAGCAACTATTGTATCAATTCTAACAGCTGCCTTTAATAAAACTCAGGGATTCTGCTCAGCGGGGACAATGATAAGAAATGTATCAGCTACAGGGCCGGATTTGTTTTTGCGTCACCCCTAAGCAGGCCAGGGTCCTTCGGCCCTGCCCCAGGCATCCAGGACTGTGTGTGCCCAATAAGTAACTAGGAAATTTGCAGTGGGCGCAGTCCTTAGTGCATTGGCAGATTTTGTGGCTGGGCAGCATGCCTCTCCTGAAATCATGCCCTCGCCACAAATCCAGGCCTGATCAACTAATATATCAATTTGTAACAGTTTACAGGGTCGGCGACCCCCCTCCCAGAGCCGTTTTGGAAGGTGATAAATGAAAATTTTTACTTCAATATTAGGAAAACGGTCACACATACAAAGTGGTTATAAAAAGTCTATTTCTGGTGAACTATCTGAAACCAACTGAACTGATAAAAGCCCTTCCTGTTTGCGGTTGAGTCAGAGATTTGTTTTAGTTTTCTATCTGGAGTGGAATAATCAAAGCCAAGTACTGATTGGTTGCCAAGGGGAACTACCCTGATATAGCACTGGAAAACATTGGCATGTACCTTCAATGGTGCTTTTAACTTACCTGGAACAAAGAATTTCTGAACTTGGTTCCAACTAAATTGTAAATGAAATCCCAGATGTGCTGCTTTTAAGGTGACTAATGATACCAAATAAATTATAGATACTGTGCCTAAAGAAAACAACAAGAAAACAACAAGAAAACAACTTTCAGATAACTTTAAAAACATCATTAGCAGATCTCCAACTGAACCATACTAATGAAGATCAGTCTGGAATATGGACATCTGAACAAGCCTTATTCTAGTATTGACTAGGAAGGTGATCATTTTGGGCCCATATTTAAGCCAACAGGCTGCTGCTTTGGTCTCTCTTCATTATGACACCTTGGGCCACGTATCTGTACTTTAAAGAACCTTGGAGTAACGTTTATACATTTGATCAGATGAACTAGAGTCTGAATTTTATCCGTAGGCGACGTAAGATCACTGACTTAGCAGTTTACATAAGGGAAAGAAGAGTTGAGACTCATTTATCAACACTGGACACATTTGTAGCTGGGCAGTTACAGGGCAACCCTTTTTGATTATATTAGTTAGCCAATAAAGGTATCACCTTTATACCACTTTTGTTATTTTTTTTTTTTTATTTCAAAAGGGTTGCCCTGTAACATTTTTACTGGCTAACACGGTACAGCAACTTTACCTGCAATTAGCTGGGCAGTCCAATAGGAACCAGTCAGTGATTGCCTTAGGTTACTGCCCTTGTGAAATTTGCCCAGTGTTGATAAATGACCCCCTTATGGTTTTCTATTATGTAACCTCCTATGACAATGATCTTATGTTACCCTACTGATAAGATGCAAACTTAGTTTCTCACCAGACCCATACACAAGCATATAACATATAGACGTGCAAAAAGGTCCTTACTCACTCTGAGCCCATATTATAAAATAAACCACAGATAACAATAGAGCTATAACATATATAAATCTGTCCTTGGCCATCAGACAAGTTCTGGATCATACCTAGAATGTTGAACTTGGCGAAGAATGACGGTGAGCGAAAACCGAGAAGAGGCAGCAGCAACACAATGAGATAAAAAGGGACGGTATTTGTTTTACTCCACCAGGTTTCAAAGTGTTCTAAATTTGTCCCATTTCCATAATATGTATCCATGGATTTATTTAAGGGTCCTGTACTATCAGGATTAGGACAAATAACTGGAAAAAAAAGAAATACAATAAAATTGTACATATATATATATATATATATATATATATATATATATATATATATATATATATATATATATATATATATATATATATATACACACACACACACACGTACAGCAAAGCTCTGCAACAGGGAACATAGTAGGGCAAAGGACAATGTAATACTAGCAAGGTTTATAGGTTTTCTCTAAAATGCACAGCTTTCTGCACTAGGGCATGTGAAAAACTGCCAACAATGCAGAGAGACTCAAATATTTCTGCGGTAAAAATAAAACTAAAGCAAATAATCATACCTTTATCTGTCCCATTGTTGCTTAACACATCATCAGTGATATTTACATCATTGACATAATCTGAAAAGGAGACTCATCATTACAAAATGCTAATACAAATATATTTGATTAAATGCATTTTACTGGCAAACAGGATAGCTTTAGTCGAATTCCCCCCTGCCCCACAATCAAACGAAGCTTCAGTTACACTACTATGCATATAGATCATCTTAAAAACACCTGGTTCCAAGCATTCTGGATAACAGGTCCCATACCTGTATATATATATATATCCCAGATATACCATCACCTGCAGCAATATGAGGGTCTGTAGTCCAGAGGTTGCAGGAGGCCTCTCCAATTAGAAGCCTCTTATAGAAAGTGTCCTCAATCACTGGTTCATTGTGTTAACACTAAAAACTATAATACTATATAACAAAAGGACATTATGTATAGCTGCTCTTTAGAAGTTAAATTCACTAGTATTCTGTGGGTTCTTCTAGACCACAATAAACAATTATACTAGCACAAAAAGATTATTCAGTTGTCTGCAGATGATGCTGCCCCTTCATACAGAACATCCACCATGTGCACTTGCATGTTGGCTTGCATCTAGAGAGTGTAACATCTCTCTTGTGAAACTAAAAGCAAGTAACTAGAGTAAAGTGAATTACATTGCTTTCTATACTAAGAAATAAGACCACAAAGGAATTTGATACTGTATAAAGCAAAGTAAGAAATTGCAAAAACAAATAAAGCTATTAAGAAGTAGCTTGTGTTTTCTTTGCTCTGTTTTATCAGGAACATAATACTTACTGTAAATAAATTTTCCAGTATTGAAGAGGAAATTGGACATTAATACCCAATACACAATCATGGCACCGATAAGAGACACCATAGAGAACAGAAGGCTTGACCACCTGCCAAAAGAACCAAAATAGTACTGGCAAACATCAGGGAACTCCCAAGTGGACGTATCAGTGAGTGCTGGAAGACAAGCACAACATAGTGTATTAGCATATAACGAGCTACTTAGTTGATCTGGGTTGCTAAAAGTCCACTATACATATATACAGACCTTTCAATACACTCACATAATTATATACAATGAAACATCACTTTTATATACCACGATTTTACATTTTCCTGCATTTTACAGTTTTTTTGTGGTCCCACCAATTTATAATGCATTTCAATGGGTGCTTTTTGTTGGTTTAGCAACGTTTCCCCAGATTTTACACCAAAATGTTGTGCGGATGATATAAAAAATGGCCATATGTCCTCTGTGAATGTTATTATTAGTGAAATTAAGAGCTTTAAAATACTAACCACATACTTTGCCATGGTTTTGTAAATAGTTCCAAGTTAGTCTTCACCTCAAACAGTCATGAACAAATCACCAAAAACTTTAGGTTGTGCATGTGACATTATGTCAAAGTAAATCAAATTCTTGTGCTTATATAATTTGAGAACTTGAAGAATAAGTTGCTTTAAAAGGGGCGGTTCACCTTTAAGTTAACTTTTTGTATGTTATAGAATGAACAATTCTAAGCAACTTTTCAATTGGCCTTCATTATTTCTTTTTTTTTATTTTATAGTTTTTGAATGATTTGTCTTTTTCTGGCTTTCTTGCTTTCAAATGAGGGTCACTGACCCTATCTAAAAACAAATGTTTTGTAAGGTTGCAAATGTATTGTTATTGCTACTTTTTACTGATCTTTCTATTCTGGCCCCTCCTATTCATATTTCAATCTTTTAGTCTTTTTTTATCTTTCATATGGAGGCCACTGACCACATCTAAAAAACAAATGCTCTGTAAGGCTACAAATTTATTGTTATCGCTACTTTTCATTACTCATCTTTCTATTCAGGCCTATTCCTCCTATTCACATTCTTTTTTTTTGCTCAAAAAAATTGTTTTATTTTGTTTACCAGTTGTACAACAGATATATGCATGGTTGATAGTATTTTACAATTCAAAGTCATATGTATATAGAGTAATACTTAGCAGTACAGGATCAGGTTCACATGCATGGAAGGTAGCATAATACAGTACAGATTTATAGGTAGGTGCATAAACAACAGTTCTGGGTACTGATAATGTTTGGTTGACAACAAGGGACCTGTAGTTCCAGAGGGCTCTATGTTGCCCCACCCACACCTATCTGTGGCCTAGACCTTACTAACACCGAGAAGAGCATTCTCCATTTACAGTAGTTTGGATTTTCAGTCCACCATTGCCAGATATTAATGAACTTGCCGAGGTGACCTTGCTTGGACCCTATTGCATACTCCACTGTGGCAAGGTCCGACATTGCTCTGTGCCACTCCTGTATAGTAGGGGGGGAAATGTCTTTCCAGTGTAGGTTGAGGATTCTCCGAGCTTGGAATAGGGCTTTGGTTATGAAAACTTTCTTGGGGAATTCCAGGTTAGTGTTTAGGTCCAGAGTCAGTAGGCATGACCTGGCCAAACAATCACTCCACCCAGGGGCAGCCCTTGTTAGCCAGTCACAGACATCTCCCCAATACTGTCTAATGCTCGCACATTCCCAGAGTGTATGCAACAGGGTGGCTATTTCTGTCCCGCACCTTGGACATATTGGGGATGGAAGTACCTTCATTTTGTATAGTCTCTGTACAGTAAAGTATGACCTGTGTATTAGGTAGAGCTGTTGTAGGTGGTGGCGAGGAGACATGGAGACCAGACGTGGCGTGGTCAACAGCCATTTCCATTGTTCATCAGTGATGTCCCCTAGGTCTGTTTCCCAAGTCTCTCTAGTTGGGAAGGTCCTATCATTGTGTGTTTTTTCCTGCATTCGTTTATAGAGTTTAGAAACCTTACCCCTTTGGTTGTGATCTGCTAGTATGTCCATTATTGGTGAGTTTGCTAACTGAATATGTTGCTTGGAGGATTGGGATTTTAAGATAGAGCTCAGTCTGTGATGCATTAGCCATTGTGCTTGGGGGAGGTTTCTCTCGCTCTGGAGTTCTTGGAAGGTCCTGTCGTTACCTTCGGACCACACATCTTCAAGAGTGGTGAGGCCTAGATCTAACCATACCTGGGGTGGGTTAAAGGGGACTAAGCCTGGAAATACCCCGTTGCCCCATAGGGGAGTCTGTGGCAAGAGGTTCGTATATTGGATTGTTGCATGGGCTAGGTGCAGGATTTTCCCCTGCAGTTTAGATAATGAGGAGACTGGGCCTCTGGGTTTTTTCACCAGGAGGGCTCGCCAGGGGTGTTCTGGACAATGTGTGGCCTGGGTCCACATGTTGTAGAGAGGTGGGGAGATTTTCTGATGCAACATGGGTGAGATATGGGTAAGTTGAGCGGCTAGATAGTATAGGTGGAGGTCGGGAAAGGCCATACCTCCCTGGTCTCTCGCTCTCATCAGGTTTGTGAGGCGAAGCCTAGCTCTCGACTTGCCCCATATAAATTTGTTCAACAACGTATTGATTTTCAAAAAAGTTGCCTTAGGGATGTATACTGGGGAGTGCCATAGGGTGTACAGGAGCTTAGGTAGTATGAACATTTTTGCCAGGTGGATTTTACCTGCGGGGCCCAGTGGAAGCGAGCTCCAAGATTTACATTTGTCTTGCACCCATCCTATCAATGGGTTCACGTTGAGTGCCTTGAACTGATCTAGGGGGAGTGCAATTTTAACTCCTAGGTACGTGAACTCAGAGGCAATATGGAGGGGGCAGGTGGTTGGAGGCCCTGCTCTGCCTTGTTTGTCTACCAGGAAAAGCGTTGACTTGGTGCTGCTGGTAATTAACCCTGATTTTACTCCAAAGTCGTGCGTAAGTGTCATCAGGGCCTCGACAGAGGGGCCCGTGTCCCCCAGGTATACCAGGGTGTCGTCAGCGTATAGCTGGATTTTGTTGTCTGGCCCTCTGCCACCTAGGCCCCTGATTTGAGGGTGGAGCCTGACTGCCTGGGCAAAAGGTTCGATGGCTATGGCAAACAGCAGGGGGGACAAGGGACAGCCCTGCCGCGTGCCCCTGGTCAGGGAGAAACTGGGGGTTGAAATAGAGTTAATACGGAGCGTGGCTTGAGGGGACTTATATAGGAGTTTAACTCTTGCAATAAATTTAGGGCCCAGACCGAAGCTCTCCAGCACACGCCACAGGTATGGCCATTCGACTGTGTCAAATGCCTTGGCGATATCTAACGCAGCTATAGCTCTGTGGCCTGTGCTGTTGAGTGCCTCCTCAAGAGTGAGATATAGTCTTCTGGTGTTTAGGGCCGGGGTTTTTCCTGGGATGAATCCTATTTGGTCCGGGTGGATTATTTCGGTGATCACTTTGCCTAATCTCTTAGCCAGGACTTTAGCGTATATTTTTACGTCGGCTGTTAGCAGTGATATGGGCCTGAATGATTCGCATTTTTGCGGGTCTTTGCCCGGCTTGGGTAGGAGAATTATAGCTGCCTCATACAGGGATTCGGGGAAATGCCCCTGTTGGAGTGCTTCACGATAAAGTTTCAGAAGTAGGGGGGTTAGGGTTCTGCCATGCCTCTTATATAGCTCGATTGGTATACCATCTGAGCCAGCGGCCTTGCCCAGGGGAAAGGAGTCAATTGCCTCTTGTATTTCACTGCTTGAGATTTCTTCCTCTAGGAAGTCACTGAGCTCCCGTGGCAATTTTGGGAGCCCCAAGGGGGTTAGGAATGTTCTTATCTCATCGTCTGAGGCTTGCAGTTTGGAGGCATATAGGTCTTTATAGAAGCATACCAATATTTCTTTTATTTTGTCTGGGTCTGACTGAAGGTTACCTTCGTGATCCCTCAGAGCTGGTATGGGTGGGGGGGATGTGTGTGCTTTTGCTAGTAGCCTGCCCGGTTTTTCCCCATGTTCGTAAACATTGATCTTTGAGAAGAAGTGTTTACGCTGGGCTTTTTGGGCTAGGTACTGCGAGTATTGCTCTTGGGCTTCTCTTAGCTGCTTAAGGGCCTCAGGGGATGGGTTTTCAGCGGCCTGGGTATCTAGCTGGGAGACTTGTTTTTCTAGGGCCCTTTCTGCTTGTCGGGATTGGGCTTTGTATGCTGAAATTTCAGCTGATATAGAGTTTCTAAAATAGGATTTTAGGGAATCCCAAAATGGGAGAATTAGGTCTACACTTTGGTTTAGCTCCAGATACTCCTGTAAGTATCCCTCTACTGCTTCCACGTTATCTAATATATTTAACCAGACTGGGTTAATCGTAGGTCTAGGTCGTTCAATTCTATAGGGGAATTGCAGACGTATTTGTAGGGGGGCATGATCTGAAATGCCTCTGGGCAGATAACAGGTTTGCCTCACCATTGGGATCGCTAGGGCATTGACAAACACCATGTCAATTCTGGAGAGAGCATAGTGTGACGTAGTGAAGCAAGAGTATTGCCGAGAGTCTGGGTTGGCTTGTCTCCATGGGTCGAACAACGCCATGGATGACATGAACCTGTTCAGAACTGTAGTGGAAGGCGAGGGGGTAGCCTGGTTTCTGTGCATCCTATCTATATTAGGGGACAGAACCTCATTAAAGTCACCAGCTATAATAATGAGTGCATGCGGATGTTGCACTAGTAAGCCGGCTATGGTCCGCAGCACTGTTGGTTCGAACGGGGGAGGAATGTATACATTCACCAGCAATACCTCGTTTGTATATATATAGCAATGGAGGAATATGTATCTCCCTTTTGGATCAGATTTAAGGTTGATGAACCTGAAGGGGACTGCTTTGCCTATCAAAATCGAAACCCCTGAGGAGTGTGTGGAAAAGGTGGCATGGAAGGCCCATCCAATCCAAGGCCTTTTGAGGGACAGGGTCTTAGACCCCACCAGGTGGGTCTCCTGCAAGAAGGCAATTGCTGTGGAATGGGATTTTAAGAAGTCATGGACTAGCCTTCTTTTAATTGGGTCGTTTAGGCCCCTTACATTCCAGCTTGTTAAGGCCACTGCCATTTTCCTTTAGAGTTGTGGGCATACCATACAAATATCAATACATTTTTGCACATATCAAACAAACATTTTTGAGCTAACTGCGTAAACTTGTATAAACCTGTTACCCCTTTAAAACCCCCCTCCCCTTCCGCCCAATCCCCAACTGAGGGCAGAATTTGTACCAAAACCAAAAAGTGGTGAAAAGACATCTCATGTGGGGTAAAGCATACCACCGTAGTGAGCTGTGTTAAACAACGTCTGTTGGGGATATCTTCTGGAGAGCAAAGGGACCGCCTTTTACCCCTATGCCTCAACTGGGTTGCAGCTTGCGGTGACTGTATGTCGTCCCTTCAGTTGTTTTAGCAGTTAATTTTGGTGTTTTAGCCTTGTGGTAGGAGTAGGCTTTCAGGGGTGGGTGGCCTCAGCCACTGATTGTTCTGCTGTATGTTGTCACCGAGCCCCCCTCCCCCCCCTCGGCCAGGCAGACAATTGAGAAAAATAGTGGCCAGTATAGTTCAGGGGTGCTAGTGCCGCGTCTCCAGCAGGGGAGAACGGGGGCCCCAGCGGCCCGGGTATTACCCTATTGCCTGGGTTGTAACTGCTGGGCTGGTTGTGAGCTTGCGCTCATACTCACAGTTAAGTGGGACTATGGGTCTCTGAGTCTCAAGCAGGGATTCCTCTCGCATCCATCCAGGCGTTGAGCTCTTGGGGCGAGGTGAAGAAGTGCGTATTACCGCCTGCGAGGACACGGAGACGCGCCGGATACAGCATGGCGTAGTTAATTCCTGCCGCCCGTAACCTGTTTTTCCCGCTCTGGAAGACTGCTCGCTGGCGCTGTACCTCCATTGAGTAGTCTGCAAATATAGAAATGGTGGCCGCTTCGTAGCGGAGAGGGCCCCGGGTTCTTGCCAATGATAGAATTTTGTCCCTGTCTCTCGCGTTCAGGAGACGGGCTATCAGGGGTCTGGGGGGGGCCCCTGGGGGGGACCTCCGTGTGGGGATTCTGTGGGCTCTCTCTATGGCAAAGGTGGCTGACAGGTGTGTTACTCCGAAGGTCTCCTTTAGCCATCCTTCGATAAAGGCCTCTGGTGCATTGCCTTCTGCCTGTTCGGGGAACCCCACAAATCTGAGGTTGTTGCGCCTCAAGCGGTTTTCTAGGTCGTCTGCCTTGCGCTGACCGTCAGACAGTAGTTTTCTGACCTCACGATATTGTTCTGGGAGGTCACGGCAGTTATCTTCTAGCGTACTCACTCGGGCTTCCACTTCGGTTGTGCGCTCCCTCAGCCTCTGCAAGTCGCCTTTGATGATTGACAGGTCGATCCGGATTTCCTCCGTCTTGGTCTGTATTAGTGCGGTGCAGGAGGTGTTTGCAGATTTGATTTCAGCCATAATGTCGCCTAGCGTAGGTTCTGGTGTTACCGGCGGGTCGCAGGTGTCGGATGGCGTGCTGCCCTCTTGTTCTGCACGCTGGCTCTCGGCAGTGGTTCCAGGCTGACTTGCGGCCTGCTCATCTTCTCCGCCATTTTGTGGCTCTTCGCGGGCAAACTTTTCCAGGCGAGATGCTGCCTCCGACGCTCTTTTCTGCGCTTTGGTGTACCCCATAATTTGCCTCTGGGGTAAAGGGTGCCACGGGTGCTCGAGTGGCTCCGTTCTGTGCGAGTTAGTGCTGCTTAATCAGGGTATGTAGCAGGGTCTATGGCGGAGCTCTCCTAGATGCGTGCTCTCACATCGGCAGTTAGGCCACGCCCCCCTCCTATTCACATTCTTAATCAAATAAATGCATGGTTCCTAGTCTAATTTGGATCCTAGCAACCAGATTACTGAAATGGCAAACTGAAGAGCTGCTGAATAAAAAAGCTAAATAACTGAAAAACCATAAATAATAAAAAAAAGAAAGCCAAGGGGGTGCTATTCATGATGGCCAAATTGTGATTATGCTTGTACCGATGGGGCACTAAAGACCCTGATAGCCGCATCACAGATGCACTTTTGGGCAGAATATCAAGGGCAATAACACCTTGAATCTGCAGTGACACTTTGATGGCACCCAAAAAATGAAAAACGGTAGAAAAAAGGGCCACTTACTACCTATCCACAAGCCACACGGAGAGTTGCATCATACTTGACTAGGCCCCGATCCATCACCTAGGCTTCTCAAGCAGACTCTTGGTTGGAGAGTGACTCCAAACCGCCTGCACTTTTATCAACACCACAGGGCCCCCCTGATGACTCGCTCTAACAAATTTAAAGCAATGCTCCAACACTAATTAGCAGCTACAACGACCACCATTTGAGCAGATATCGCCAAGAAGTTGCAGGAGCTCAGGCACAGAACAGATGTTACAGAGAATAAAGTGGATGATATAAGAACTGTCCTCAATGTCCACAAGAACGACATCCAAGAACTTCAGGTGCAATTACAGGAAGTTTGGAACAAAATTGAGGATGCAGACAACAGGCCCAGATGCAACAACTTGCACATCAGAGGTCATGTCATGGATGCTATTTTCACAAAACTTGTCCCTAATTTGCCAGTGGAGCTCTTGGAATATGATCGGGTACACCAGGCCCTAGAGGAAGGCGATTCACACAGAGACATAGTATTACATCTCCATCACGCAAGTGGTGATTCTGCAAGCCGCACAACAGAAGGAGCGACTGAAACAAGTACCCAATTTCATATATACACAGACTTGGTCCCGATCACACCAAAGAAAAGCAAAGCACTGGGAACAATGACTAAGATCCTTCAGCAACACAAGATCAGATATCACTGGCAATTTCCAGTAAAGTTGGCATTTTCATACAACGGCCAATCTCACCAATTCAACTCTATACAAGCAGTAACTGATCTACTAATATGCCTCTGGCTCCTACCACGATCTATGGAGGGTCCAGCAAATACATCCCAATCTTCTCAGCCCCATGGAGTCAGTCTTATATGGGTAAAAGTGTTGGGCTCAGAACAACGGAAATCATCAGTCAATTTAGTCTTTGCCATGCCTACACAAGGTTGCCTCAGATTTGTTAGCCACTGCTAGTTCTATTTAATGATCTCACAATATCTGCTATATTCACTATATACTCACAAATATAGTTCAGACTTTTGGTCAGGGTTTCTGAGGTGGTCCTGTGCCACAACTCTGGGTCACCAACCATTACACCGTATTGCGTCTAGCCTTTGACAATTGTTTTTCTATATACAAACCATATAGAAGTCTGGCCTGACTGGCATGGATCAGCGATGGTTAGATTGCCCTTAAAGGACCTGTAAACCCCCCCCCATAAAAATGTAATCAGTATACAGCCTCTTTAAAATCTTTAGATAACTGCCACTCTTGTTGTTAAAAGGTGAACAGTAAGGCTGCAGCTTCCCCTTAATCACTTAGGAATCATTCTACTTCTCTAACCCACTCGGCCCCCTCCCTAAGGAATTTGCTTTGAATTTTGACGTATGAGCATGATCAGTTCTTCTCAGATAAGATTACTAAACACACCCTCCAGTCTAACAGCCAATGAATATACAGAATTGCTTATTCCCATAGAAACTCGGCTCTAGCTGTCTGATCCTATTTTTTTTCTCCTACCCACCTCTCCTGAGCTCAGCTTAAACATTACAGTGCTCAACCGCAGCAGAACTTTTTATCTAAGTATGTTGTGCCTGTGTAACTTGGATTCTGCATTGCATGCAATTTACATCATACATGTCTCAATGTTACTGATGATGTGTCAGAGGAAAATTGACCGCCGGGTGAAAGAGCTGAGATTTGTTTTAGGAAAATGTGATGTGCTGGCAAATGGAGGGGTATATGCAGTACAAATGTTGTGGCTTGGTTGAGGAAGATATGCCCAATGAGTGAGTGTGATTACATGTATGTATAGGATTATATATTTGATTTAGTGGGATTATACTTGTATGAGTGAGTGGGATTATGGAGACTTTTCTCCATCTCCTCTCACATTGGGCTGACGGTCATTTGATTATCGCTGGTCATACTAACAGCATCCGCCAGAGTTACTGGGATAGGCTATTTCGTTGGCCACTGATTCTCAACACCCTCACATCTCAGCTGAAGGGACAAAAATAAACACTTTATGCATCTCTAATAATGGATGGATATTTGGAGAGAATTGCATCAAGGTATTTGACAATTTACTCACTATTCATCACCCCATAAACGATCATATTTGGGTTTCTCAAGGGTTAGGGACAATGCCCCAGTCCATAAGAGGGAGAAGATGTTATGGGCAGGGGAGAGGGGGGATGGTGGCGCACAGAGCAGCAAAATTTTTGACCACGCCTTTCAGACTCCACCCACATTACCATGTGCCTTCACCGAATCTTCAGGAAAACCAAATCACAACAGTGGGGGCAGTAATTTAGGTTGAAGAGAGACACACGTTTGGTCTAAGTGAAACCTGCCTAACTTATAGCTGATCCAAGATGCAATTGGACCAGTCTCTGGATCTTTAACCCTGTATTTTCTGCATACACCCAGAGCTCACAGCCCAATCACACAGTGACTATTTCATGTAAAAATACTCCAGAACTCATGGCAGGGTGGCACAGTGACCATTTCTTGTACGAATACCCCAGAACTGATAGCAGGATGGCACAGCGACTATTTAATGTGGAAACACTCCAGAACTCATAGTAGGATGGCACAGTGACTTCTCCAGAACTCATAGTAGGATGGCACAGTGACTATTTCATATACATACACCCTCAGAACTGATCACAGGATGGCACAGTGACTACTCGTGTATAAATACCACATAACAGGATGGCATAGAGACTTTCATGTATAAAAACCCATATAACTCATAGCAGGATGGCACAGTGACTATTTCATGTATATACACCCCTATAACTCATAGCATGGTGGCACAGTGACTATTTCATTTATACACACCCCCAGAACTCATAGCAGGATGGCAAAGAGACTATTTAACGTAAAAATACCTTAGATGCTCTTAAAACTGAACAATAAAAAGGTGTTTGATTCCTTAGCGTGGCCACATCTCTTTTACAGCTTACAAAAATGTTATTTATACTTAAATAATACTTCTGGAAGTGGTTAAAGGGTGGTTCATCTTTATGTTAACTTTTCGTATTTTATAGAATGACCAATTTTAAGCAACTTTTCAATTGGTCTTAATTATTTATTTTGTATAGTTTTTTTTATTTGCCTCCTTCTTCAGACTTTCCCTCTTTCAAATGGGGGTCGCTGACCCCGTCTGAAAACAAACAAATGCTTTGTACAGCTACAAATGTATTGTTATTGCTATTTTTTATAACAGATCTTTCTATTCTGGCCATGTCCTATTCATATTCCAATCTTTTAGTCAATTCAATGGATGGTTGCTAGGGGAATTTGGACCCTTGCAACCAAATTACTGAGATTGCAAACTGGAGAGCTGCTGAATAAAAAGCTAAATAACTCAAACTACAAAAAAAATGAGAACCAATTGCAAATTGTCTCAGAATACCACTCTCTACATCATAATAAACGTTAACTCAATGGTGAACAACCCCTTTAAACTGTCTTTGCAGGGCTTGGCAGAAAAGCAAAGCATTTCTGTGTTACTTTACACACTATTAGTTTGGAAATTATAATGTGGATCCCTAAGAAGAGTTTATTTACCCACAAGTAAATATACTGCAATATGTAAAACAATATTAAGAACCAGTTTTGCAGAGATACTGCACAACTGAACAATCAATGCCCTTCTGCCATAATGCAGATACTTGAAAATAAATGAGGAATATTCAAATTGAGGAAAGGAAATCCTTACGTATAGTTCCTCGTGATTTCACAACTCTGTAACAGCAGTACAGGGTTAAAATACCCATAAGGAAGAGAACACAAACCCCGGTGGTAAATCCAGCCTAAAAAAAAAATGAAAAACACAAGTAACTGTGAAATAGAATTTTCTTATAGCAGTCTGAAGCATATCGGGTGGATAGATATAACTTTTCTTCACGTTTAGTCAGTCAGTGACTATACCAATTTATTATATTATCATAAACCCGTTTCCTAATTAAAAAAAAAAAAAAAAAACAGCCTAAATTGAATGCCGTAAACAGTCACCAACATTTTCAATGTATGCAAATATACTTGTATTTTTAACTTTCATGTCATGTTTCATACACAGGATGATTTAAAGTAGAAGAAAAGGCAACAATCACTGGAGGGGTACCAAAAGTTAGGGAGGTCAGACTGGGAGGTTTGTCTGTAGGCAGCTGGAATTAATGACTAAATCTGGTTAAAGTCTTTGCAAAAGTTCAGGAGAAGGATAGTTGTATCCCACTTGGGGGTGCCAAATGTTAGGCACTCCCAAGCAGGGCCGCCATCAGGGGGGGACAGCGGGGACAAGCGTACCGGGCCCGGGCATGAAGGGGGGCCCGGCAGCGCTGCATTTCTTGAAGATCCGGGCCCCCCTTACGAGCGCCCGAGCCGTACGTCTTGCCTCTTGCGTGCAGAATGCGGAAGTGCCGAAAAGTCGAAGCCGATGCGCCGAAAAGACCCGAAGTCACGGAAAAAGCCGAAGTCACGAAGCGCCGAAAAGAACCGAAGTCACGAAAACAGCCGAAGTCCTGAAGCAGCGCAAAGACCCGAAGTCACGAAAACAGCCGAAATTGAAGTCCTGAAGCGGTGAAAAGACCCGAAGTCACGAAAGGAGGCGAAGTTGAAGTACTGAAGCCATGAGTTCAATCCTACTGAACACCAGTTTGTGGTTTTTTTTTTTTAATCCCCTGGCCACCAATGTATTATTTTAATATTCTATAGGCCCCTGCCACCAATCTTTTTTTTAAAACTTTTTTTTTGGGGCCCCAATTTTTTTTTTAACTCGTAAGGGGCCCCTTGCCACCATTGTATTTTTTTGTTTTGTTTTTTTTTAAAAAAAAATTAATTTTCTTTTTGGTGGCCCCAAATTTTTTTAACTTGTAAGGGGGCCCCTGCCACCAGTTTTTTTTGGTTTTTTTCAAAAAAAATTATTTTTTTTTCAAATTTTTTTTGGGGCCCCAATTTGTTTTTAACTTATAAGGGGGCCCCTGCCGCCAATGTTTTTTTTTTTTTTTCAAAAATTTTTTTTTTTCTAATTTTTTTTGGGGCCCCAATTTGTTTTTAACTTGTAAGGGGGCCCCTGCCACCAATGTTTTTTTTTTTTTAAAAAAAAATAAATTTTTTTTCAAATTTTTTTTTGGGGCCCCAATTTGTTTTTAACTTATAAGGGGGCCCCTGCCACCAATGTTTGTTTATTTTTAGTTTTTTAAAAAATATTTTTTTTTGGGGCCCCAATTTGTTTTTAACTTATATGGGGGCCCCTGCCACCAATGTTTTTTTTTTTTCAAAAAAAAATTAATTTTTCTTCAAATTTTTTTTTGGGGCCCCAATTTGTTTTTAACTTATAAGGGGGCCCCTGCCACCAATGTTTGTTTATTTTTTAGTTTTTTTTAATTTTTTTTTTTTGGGGCCCCAATTTTTTATAAGGGGGCCCTGACCATCAATAGCTTTTTACAACTTGTGTGGGGGGGGTTACTTTTTTAGCGCTGATGTCTGTGTGGTCTTTTAACTGCGATGTGGAGTGGGCGGAATATGGGGTGGAGCTTGGTCGTCAGTGTGGGCGGGGCCCAGGGGGCCCCAAAAATTTTGTTGTACGGGGCCCCGTGATTTCTAATGGCGGCCCTGCTCCCAAGTGAATGTATTTACTTACCTTAAACCCCGGGCCGGTGCCGGTGGTTTGTGTTTGGGGTGCTGTTGTGCTAGTCTAACCTGTGTGCGAGAGTGAGTTAGTGACCCCTGATAGCCACACCTAAAGTCACGTGCAGCTGGAAGCCCCGTAATCCGGGACAGTAATGTAAAATCAACTCTGTAGTATATGTTTGTGACAAGCAAACCTTATTTCTACTTGATGATTTGCAGGAACCCCTGAGCTTAGCTTCTCAACAGCTGCCCAGAAGACGTTAAATAGTGCAGTGTCTATGAAACAAACACTCAGTTAACAAGATCCAGGATGGAGAGCTCCAGTAGACAAATGCCTTCATGCCTTGTTAACTGAGTGTTTGTTTCATAGACACTGCACTATTCAACTGGGCCGTTACTGGAATAAGACTTCTGAACATCTCTGGTAACACAGTTAAGTTCAGCACAGGTATGGGACCCATTATCCCGAATGTTTGGGACTTGAGATTTTCAGGATAACAAATCTTTCTGTAATTTGGGTCTTCATACATTAAGGCTACTAGAAAATCAATTAAACATGAAATAAACAGGCTTTTTTTCTGCTAATAAGGATTAATAATATCTTAGATGAAGCACAAGGTATTGTTTTGTTATTAGGACATAGAAAAAGGAAATAATTTTTAAAAAGGTGGATTATTTGGATAAAATGAAGTCTATGGGAGATGACCTTCCCATAATACGAAGTTTTCTGGTTAACAAGTTTCTTACTTGCTTGCTTTATGGTCAACAATATTTTTAATAAACACGGATACGTGTACATATTTCATTGGTAAAATATTAATTCAAAGTTTGCCGTACCTGTTTTATTCCCCAGGGAATACTGAGTATCGATGTCCCCATCATCGTGTTCCAGATCATAAATCTGAAGAAGGAGAAAGATTGTTTGCCATATTTCTAACATCTACAAATAATTGGATGCTATAAGCTGTGACTGACCATTTTTACATACATTGTTACAATGCTGGAGTTTTTTTCTGAGCCATCACTGCCATCAATTTTCAAAGCAGTTCCTAATGGACTGTAAACGTAGATTTCTTCAGGTGCAGGAAGTACATGATCGGGAGCAATCTAACCAAAAGAATACATAGCATATGGCACACAAACAAGATTGCAGTAATTGAAGTCCATCTATGAAAACTGGCCACAGAGCATGCAAAACATTCACCCCTAGCTTTAATAAATGTGTTTTAATCCCCTATGACCTTTGGCACTTTGAGGGCTATGGCACACTGGGCTACTCTGTAGCATTGATCAAGTGGATCAGATACACATCCTACATTTGTAAACTCTATTTTTTCCATCTGCATTAAACAAAGACTACTTTGCTCAATGGTGAACCATTAGTGTGACTCTCTAAGGGGCAGATTTATCAAGGGTCGAAGTGAAAATTCGAATTCGAAATGCAAATTTGCAGGGTTTTTTTTTAGTCAAATTCAACTAGGGAGTTATTTAAATTCGATTTGAATTTTAAAAAAAAAATTAGAATTTTGATTTTCTGGCCCTTTAAAGGAACAGTTCAGTGTACACATTAAAAACTGGGTAAATAGATTGTATGTGCAAAATAAAAAAATGTTTCCAATATAGTTCGTTAGATATAAATGTAATGTATAAAGGCTGGAGTGACCGAATGTCTCACCTAATAGCCAAAACACAACTTCCTGCTTTTCAGCTCTCTAACTCTGAGTTAGTCAGTGACTTGAAGGGGGGCCACATGGTACATAACTGTTCAGTGAGTTTGTAATTGATACTCAGCATTCAGCTCAGATTGAAAAGCAACAGATATGACTCATGTGCCCCCCCTCAATTCTTTAATTGGTTACTGCCTGCCTTGGAAACCAAGAGAGCTTCAAAGCAGGAAGTAGTGTTCTGGCTATTAAATTAGACATCCAGTCACTCCAGCCTTTATAAATTACATTTATGGCTAACTAACTATATTAGAAACCTTTTTTATTTTGCACATACAATCTATTTACCCAGTTTTTATTTTTACCCAGAACAATTCCTTTAAGAACTCGTATTCGATTATTTGCCACCTAAAACCTGCCAAATTGCTGCTTAAGTCAATGGGAGAAGTTCAGGGATTCATTTGGAGTTGTTTGCAACCTTCCTGACATTCAAGTTTTTTTTAGGAGAAATTGATTAGAGCTTTCGGGTCGATTCTATTCATCCGACTTTTAAAAATTCGATTTTATTAATAAATTTCGATTGGTCGAATTTCAAGTTCATGGGAGTTTTAAAAAAAAACTCATGAATTTGAAATTCGACCCTTGATAACTGTGCCTCTAAAGTGTAGAAGGACTAATCGTAACCATAGAAAGCTGTGCTCTGGCACACATCACAGGTCCAACACAAATACTGGTTACCCTACAACAGGGGTCCCCAACCTTTTTCACCTGTGAGCAACATTCAGATGTAAAAAGAGTTAGGGAGCAACACAAGCATGAAAAATGTTCATGGGTGGTGCCAAATAAGGGTTGTGACTGGCTATTGGTAGCCAATATGTAGACTGGCAGCCTACAGGAGACTCTGTTTGGCAGTACATCTGGTTATTATGCAACCAAAACTTACCTCTAAACCAAGAATTCAAAAATAAGCACCTGCTTTGAGGCCACTGGGAGCATCATCTATGTTGCTCACGAGCTACTGTTGGGGATCACAGCTCTAGAAAGAGAACCAGCTCATGTAGTGGGACACTCGAACTGGAAATACCTTCTTGCATAGCAAAATAACTTGTGAGTGTGTGTGTTGAAGACTAAAAGAAAGTCTTTAAATGTTGTGCCTGTGAGTGGAAAAAAATCAAGTGCAAAAACAAAGAAAAAGTTCTAACGTGATATAAAGATTAATCTCAGAGCCAGCATCACGTGGATTTATTTCCTATGCTGACAGCTCCCTGCATAGGATGTTCCCTACGCCAACTGAACTGGCCTAACAGCACCTACACTTTTAGAGATAAGTTACACAGCCCAACAAAGGGAAATAACTGGGACTGACAGCAAAATCATTTGTGAGACCCCCAAATTATTAAGAACAATTTTTTGTAAACATCTAAACATATTTCAAATTTGCTCATCAGGCAGAATCACACAGCGCCCCCCAGATTTCTTCTAACTTCCCCTATTATTATATGCCGGCAACATAGAGAGGCTTCTAAATGGATAATCAGTTTGCCAATGGGAAATAACCACAGTGTCATTAAATATAATGATCATTTTGCTCATTTCTGAAGCCTGGCAAACTGGAAAAGCTGCAAATGCATTTTGTAATTAGCTCACTTACCAGACCTCCGCCTGAGGGATAACTGAGTTTGCTGTAATAGTGTATTCGTTTGTTCATTGCAGAAGCTTCTGATGTGATTCGCTGTGGTTCGTCATCATTAATTGAGGTGATATATGATGGTTCAATGTGGAAAGGTCTAGAACACATAAATGTAATTATCCATGTAATTTGCATTTGCCATAAATGAAATAAATAATATTGAACAGCTACCAGGTCCATCTTAAAATTCACATTCCGACATGGCAGGTTGTGTTTCTGAAACGGCAGGAGGGTGGGGAGCAATTCTGTGGAACTCTTAGGGACCGTTGTATTAACTAGCTTTTCTGGAACTCTTTTGGACACTTTCCCCCTCAAGTATGATGCAAAATCAAATACAATAACTTGCATGTAAACCAGGTGGTCTTTTCTGTTTCAGTAGGATTCCATAAATAGGAATAATAGTTTATCAGACTACATGGATTGGATCAAAGTTGAAGAATGTTGAATTCTATATTTTATTTGCGACATTTTTTTTCTAATATTGAAACTTAGGGGCCGATTCATTAAGGGTCGAATATCGAGGGTTAATTAACCCTCGATATTCGACTAGGAATTAAAATCCTTCGACTTCGAATATCGAAGTTGAAGGATTTAGCGCAGATAGTTCGATCGAACGATCGAAGGATAATTCCTTTGATCGAACGATAAAATCCTTCGAATCGAACGATTCGAAGGATTTTAATCCAACGATCGAAGGAATATCCTTCGATCAAAAAAAGTTAGCCAAGCCTATGGGACCTTCCCCATAGGCTAACATTGACTTCGGTAGCTTTTAGATGGCGAACTAGGAGGTCGAAGTTTTTTTTAAAGAGACAGTACTTCGACTTTCGAATGGTCAAATAGTCGAACGATTTTTACTTCGATTCGAAGTCGTAGTCGAAGGTCGAAGTAGCCCAAAAAAAACTTCGAAATTCAACGTTTTTTACCTTCGAATCCTTCACTCGAAGTTAGTGAATCGGCCCCTTAAAGTTTCATATTTCACCATCTCATGTCTCCCTACAGCAGGTCTGCAAACTATTCTAATTTGATTCATTAGCTGATACATTTCTTATCTTTGTCTCTGCTGAGCATAACCTCTGAGTTTGATGAATGTCGTGTAACTGATACAGTAGCTGCTAACATTGTACAGATGCTGCTGACAAACATATCAGCTAATGTAGAAAACTAACAGTTCAAAGACCTAAAACATAGAATAGCAACTGAAAAAGTTGTTCAAACACTTTTGTTCTGAAGGTTTCATGCAATACACCAGAAATAACGTGTTTGAAAGGTTAACAACCGCTTTAAGTTCACTAGCAATCCTCCAAGTGGAAAGTATTTAATTTCCTCAACCTGTATAAAAAGTCTGCTGAACATTAAACTGAAAATAATTTTTTTAAAAACATTTTTTTTAAAAAAAGATCTCACTTTATATAACCAAACTATATTACATTATATAGCAATTTTTTTGGGTTTATATACAGTGTAGGAATAAAAAGAAAAATACAATATAAAATAAGCAATGAAAACAATTAAAAGGGTACTTCACCTTTAACTAAACTTTAAGTATGTTATAAAATGGAAAATTCTTCAGTTACTTTTAATACCCTATATTACTATTAAGGCCGCCTTCTGTTCATATATACCAGTATTTTATTCAAAATACTGCTTGCTTGCAAGTGTAATTTGGACCCAATTAGGGATGGGCGAATTTTTTCGCCTGGTTTTGCTGTAGAATTAACGCCCATAGTCTTGTATGGGGTTGTGCGTCAGGAAAAAAAAAAAAAAATACGCACGTCAAAAACAATTTTCACACCCATAGACTTTAATGGGCTTTGGCAACATTTCGCTGGCGGCAAATCTTTGACGAAACTAAACAGGTCAGATTCGCCCAATCCTAGACCCAATCAGTGGTTTGTGAGCAACATGTTGCTCATTACCTCATTGGATGTTGCTCTTGGTGGCCTCAAAGTTGGTGCTTATTTGGTGCTCATGGAGGCAAGTATCAGTTGCATAAAAACTAAGTGTACTGCCAAGTAGAGGCTGCCAGTCCACATAGGGGCTACTAAATAGTCAATCACAGCCCTCATTTGGCACCCACAGGAACTTTATTCATGCTTGTGTTGCTGCCCAACATGAATTACTCACTTTCATTGTTCTACCGGCAGCCGACTGAACAAAGTAATTCCCATCATTGCTGAAGGGAAAAGCAGCCAGACAAATTCACATGCACTCGTTTTCTACATAGAGAATGGAACATGTTCTAACCTGGTTATTACTAGGGTTGACCCGAATCCACTATTTTGGATTCGGCCGAACCCCAGAATCCTTTGCGAAGGATGCAGCCGAATACCGAACCAAATCCTAATTTTCATATGCAAATTAGGGGTGGGAAGGGGAACATTTTTTTACTTGCTTGTTTTGCGACAAAAAGTCACGCAATTTATCTCCCCGCCCCTAATTTGCATAAGCAAATTAGGATTTGGTTCGGCCAGGCAGAAGGATTCGGCCTAATCCGAATTCTGCTGAAAAAGGTCGAATCCTGAACCGAATCCTGGATTTGGTGCATCCATAGTTATTACAACCCAGTAATGCTTGCCAGGGAGGAACTCAGGGCCTTGTTACCCAAGATGGTAGCAACAAACAGTGTATAGCGAGAAAAGAAGTGGACATGTTGACTCATTTTCAAAGTGGGCTTGAAAGCGTGGGCTGCGTCCTTTTTTGGAGATAGATCTTTTAGCAATTTGTTTAGATAGGGTTTTATATATGAAAATAGACACAGTAGCACATCAAATGGATAGTGCAGTGCTGCTGTTAAGAGTGAGGGGCACTTTGGAAGAGACTGTAGATTCCATTGGAAGAGGTAAGTAAAGCAATATAGAGGCCTATAATCAGGGCTGTGGAGTCAGTAATATAAATCCTTCGATTTAGACTCTTCAGTTTATGGTTCCTCCGTCTCAGACCAATGTATTTTTCATGTTGATAGAAAGAAGTTAAGTACACAACATAAAAGGTATTTTATCACTGCCAAAGCTCAAAAATATAAACAACATCCTTTCGTAATTCTAAAACAAAATCAAAGTTTAACTACATGAACCAAAAAAACAATTGGAAAACCCAAAACAACATATATTAATTGAACCTGGCATATAGCTGCAAAACACTCCAAAATGAATTGCTTCTATCAGATCCTCTCTCATTGAAACTCTTAAATTTGATTAGACAATTTGCAGTGCGTGTATTTAAAGTTACCGTATTAGGAGTTGGAGTCGGTACATTTTTGGCGACTCCAGATACCCAAAATTGCTTCTGATTCAAGACTCCACAGCTCTGCCTATTTTTCTTAGCAGATGGCTCAGCTCTCACTGGATCGTTTGTCCAGCCTGAGAAAGACAATTCAGTGGCAGCTACCAAGGCAACCCTATTAGCAAGGGGGGACTATTTCTGCAGCAAGACCCATGGCTTTTCCAAAGTGAAAAATCATACACAGCATCAAAGTGTTCTATTGAGATACTACCTCATCTTTAATACACTAGAAGTGATAAGTATAAGTGACGAATATGGAAGCAGAGCTGACCGGCACTCAAAACGGATCCACAGGACCAAAGGAATTCAGTAAAAAAATAATTTTATTTGTAGAAAAGTTAAAATATATCAGCATCTCCAGGGTATATGGAGATGCTGATATATTTTAACTTTTCTACAAATAAAATTATTTTTTTACTGAATTCCTTTGGTCCTGTGGATCCGTTTTGAGTGCCGGTCAGCTGGCCATAGATGTTGAGATTTTTAAAAGATCAGATCCTCATCGTGAGACCACGATCTTCTCGGAACGATCATACGATCGTCTGAATTGTCCATCAACTAAAAAGACAAATTTGCCAGGAAAACAAAGGGGAGCTGCCTGCTTGGCCCTGCAAACATAGAGAGATTGCACTGGGACCGATATAGATTTTTTGACCTGGCCGATCAATTTCCTGACAGGTGTCGGCCGAAAAATCGTAAGATGTACGATTGTTCGAATCCCACTAACCGCACGATAATTTCAAAGGATCGGTCGGACTTCCCTAAAATCGGTCGTTCGGCAAGAAGAATCGTCGCGTCTATGGGGAGCTTAACTTTAAATCTCATTCTGGAGCACCTTGCCCTCTTTCAATTATTGAAATAAGTATATGTGACCACAAATTCTGTTATTCAACAAACAATCAGGGGAAAGCGCGAACGCAGTCCCCCACTACCAGAAATTATGCAGTCGAGTTTCCCGCATTTGGGGAAATCGCAGGGGTCAGCACATCCGGAGTGCAATGGATGAGCCTCGCCCTGGGAGAACCACCTTCATGATCATGGTATCTCCCCTGCCAGGTAAGTATGAGTTGTACATTGCATGACCACCACCCCTACATAGACACATCTCTATAAGCATTTGGAGACTTTCTGTTTTCAAACCAAACATATTGCAAAGAAAAAGTATTCAAAACTGCACTCTATAAAAACAAAAAAGGAAGGCTTGTCCTAGATACTCAGGCTGAATAGTAGCAAATGTGGAAAGTTTTAGAAATGACTTAACATCCCATGGTTCATTGCAGCAACTAGATTTACATACGTTGACGTCATCCCTGCACAGTCAACCAGACTATTTACAACCACTGCACACTCACTGATTAGCATATGAAAGAGAGAATGGATGTGTGGCACTGTCTCTTTAAAAGAGCTTCAAGCCAGTTTAAAATGATGTTTTATGATTTAAAAAATAGAAAGGGAAAAACAAAACAAAACACTGCTTTCAATTGCAATTATATTTACTAACAACTTTAACAATATTAAAAATGTGTGAATGTATTGGAAAGATGCTTAGAACTACTTTTTGGAATAAAGTTTTTGGATGGAGGTCCTCTTTTAGTATACAATATAACAAATACTCATTACAATTCTAGGCAGCTATTTTTGCAGGTTCTAAAATTGTTGGTTTGACACCCTTTTGGCAACTCAGATCATGGGGGACTTGGGGTCCTTTCATTATGTAAATAAAGTTTTTGGGTGGAGATCCCCTTTACATACAAGTAATATCAGTGCCTATAAGGTATTTGCCGTCAATTGCATAAAGAAACATAAGTTGTTCTGCCTTAGGTCTAGGTGCACAAGCCGTAGGCTAAAATGATTATAAAAATCTTTGTAGACAAAAATGAAGCCACCAGGGTGTTACCGTCCTATGTAAATGACATCACAGATATAAAAAGGCACAAAAACTACACCTAAACTCACCAAACAGGAATCCTGGCTCAGCTATAGCATACCCCCAGCTTGTAGAGAGATAGAAAACTAAAAGGAAAGAGAACAGCTGCAATGGTAGTTCTTCTTACGCTCAGCCTTCTTTTCCAAAGTCAATGTGATAGCCAAAAGAGTCCATTCGCTTATTATTTTTTTGGCTTGGGGCAGCTGGGAAATTGACAAAATGTCTAGCCCCATGTCAGATTTCAAAATTGAATATAAAAAAATCTGTTGGCTCTTTTAAGAAATGGATTTCAGTGCAGAATTCTGCTGGAGCAGCTCTATTAACTGATTAATTTTGAAAATAATCTTTTTCCTCATGACAGTATCCCTTTAAGTCTTTTAATCCATTCCCCTTCTGCTTGTAATAGTTTTTTATATCGCCCCCTCTTCTATCTACTTCAATTAATTCTAGTACACACCACCTTAATTGCATCAGATTATGTTTATTATAAAGTGTCCAGAAACCTGTGTGTCGTTTGGGGAGTTTTCTTTAAAGTTTCTTATATATCCTCTGCGCTCCTGGACTCTTTTTTTTTTTTAACCTCCCTTTTTGTCTGGCCTACATAGCCCATACCACACTGCAGTTCCATAACTCTAAAGTTAAAAGGGCAATACCCAAGGGCCAATTTATGAGAGCTAAGAGAATATCATCAAGACCACAGAGTTACACTGAGGTCAAGAGTAGCTTTACTGATCGGTTTTTAGAAAAAGGCTACAGACCAGAACTTAAGGACATTAAGGAAGTTTATATACTTCCATTGTGACAGCCTTTTGGTTAAAAAAACACAGCAAATGACAGAATACCCTGTGCATCCACATTTAACCAATTCAGCAGTCAGGTGGAAAATGGAATTAAAGAAATATTGGCCTTTAATACAGCTAGATCTGCAATTTGTCCATCTATTTAAACAACCACCCCTTTTCTGCTCTAAACGTGGACGCACACTAAAGGACTTGCTTTGTCCTTCAAACCCAAACATGGCACATATACCGGTCTGGGATGCAACTGTTGTTCCTCAGTAATGAAAGGCCCCAAGATAAACCACCCGACAAAAGGATATGAAATTAACTTTAAATGTCATTCAACATGTCCAGGAGCCCAGAGGATATAAAAGAAACTTTAAAGAAAACTCACCAAACGACACATAGGTTTCTAGAGACTTTAATGAGTTTAAACATAATCCGATGCAAATAAGGTGGTGTGTACTGGAAGTAACTGAATTAGATAGAAGAGGGGGCGATAGATTAAGAGATTTAATACACTAGTCCCAGAGGGACTGAATGACTTCTGGAGCCTTAAACCTTTCCTATAATAAACCTTACCAAATGATGCATAACATTTGTTTTCTCCTTTGCTTGCAGGACCTGAATATAGAATTCACCAGCGACATAGCTGACTAAAGGTAAAAATTAAAAGTAATTACGCTGGTGGTAAAGTATAGAATTTCGTATATGTCATAATGGATAGTCAATAGCCTGTTTCGGCCATAGTACGCACTCTTTCTATGTGCAGTACTAGAAAATCCTCGTCTCTTGGGATTAACATGTAGTGATAACGTCTTATGGTTATCTTAAACATGGTTGTTACAAAAGTAACAAAATGATTTCCTTATCATGTTACTTCGCTTTTTTGTTTCAAATGTATCGCTTGGAATGTTACTTAACTCACTAGATAATATAATGGCACCAATAGGCTCTATGTATTTCTATGCATTTGTAAAGACTTAATTGTCTTTTCTAGCGAATGGACTCTTTTGTGAACACATTGACTTTGGAAAAGATTTGGTTCTTTACTGAATTTAAAGACATGGACCCACCTGAGGACATGAATTACCCACATGGTGGGGGGATGGAATGGGTGTGTTTAAAAGGGATTCACGTTCTGCCTGGGGTTATACTTGAGAAAGGGCACGGAAGGCCCAAAACATGTTGTGTGTTATGTAGTCTCTGAATAAAATTTTCACAGCAGAATTGCTACCGAGTGCTCTCCTCAAATTACTACTTTATGAAATGTTACAGGGCAACCCTTTTGAAATAAAAAAAATAAATAAAAGTGGTATAAAGGTGATACCTTTATTGGCTAACTAATTTAATCATAGCAGTCATTCATAGCCCCCCCCCATTCAGTTGTGTAATTAATCACATTTATGGTATTAGAAAAAATAAAGGCGATTTGTTTACTTTTAAAATGTAAAATAGTAAAGTATTTTGGAGAATCGTAATTTTATTACAAAGTTAACAATTTAACAAATTCAAGGTGAAACAATGCATCACAAATTCTGATAAACTCCTTAACTTCTTTGTTTTCTACCCACGGAGTTGGTTCTTGTTTGTTACTTTGTTCACCAGTAACATCCATCTCAAGAAACATTTACATTTCTGTCCATCGCTTACAGAATATTTAATTCCCTGTAACAATTTTTGTTTTATTTCTTTGCAGGCAAACTAGATCAGTAAAAAGACTGACCATGCAATGGCTGCTTTTGGGGACAGGCGCATTTCACGTGATCAGACAATACAATACATCACAAACTCAAAATAAAGAGAAGTAACTAAACAATTGGTAGTAAGCACATATTATAAGCAATTGTAACTGTTCTTTAACTACAAGAATCAGGGGAAAGCGCGAACGCAGTCCCCCACTACCAGAAATTATGCAGTCGACTTTCCCGCATTTGGGGAAATCGCAGGGGTCAGCACACCCGGAGTGCAATGGATGAGCCTCACCCTGGGAGAACCACCTTCATGATCATGGTATCTCCCCTGCCAGGTAAGTATGAGTTGTGCTGGGAAGAACGACAAAAGCATCTTGGACACACCCCTGTTAACATAGTGTGACTTTTTCCGGTAAGCCACTCACAAGTAATTCAGATGAATATCAAGCCCCACTTTTAAAAGTCACATATAGGAACACAAACCCTTCCCCAATGTTTACTTAACAGTAAAATTATAAATTAGAATTAAAATGCGAATTGTTTGATGAATTCAGCTGAGAATTTAGCAGGTTGAGATCGCTTGTGATCCTTATTTGCATATGCAAGCATGTGACCAGAACAGGCTGAATCTAGTGTGCTGTGTACCAAAAAAAAAAAAAAAATGGGTGTGGAATGAAGACAGGAGCCCTGCAATTGTGTCACTTTTTAATCCCACAAATGAACAAGAATATAGGTCAAGGATTCTCAGTTAAATTGGTTTCTGATGTTTTACAACCACATGAAACTTAAAAGGCAGCCGATCCCCCCTTTTAGCAGACCACGTGCACAAAAACCCTCATTTGCATACAGAAGCACGTGACCATAAGCAGCAGAAACTTAATTAGAAAGAAGGTTGTACAGTAGGAATCAATACCACATATAACACGTATTGCTCTTACAAGAGTGTAACCAGCACATACAGCTAATAACAATTAAAGCCATAGACAAATCTATTATTTAACATAAGAAATCAGGGGAAAGCGCGAACGCAGTCCCCCACTACCAGAAATTATGCAGTCGAGTTTCCCGCATTTGGGGAAATCGCAGGGGTCAGCACACCCGGAGTGCAATGGATGAGCCTCGCCCTGGGAGAACCACCTTCATGATCATGGTATCTCCCCTGCCAGGTAAGTATGAGTTGAAAAATACATTTTCAACCCCGCTACATGGATACACCCCTATTAGCATATGGAGACTTTACTTTTCATAACTTTACATGATTTAAAACAAAGTTACTCTAAAATGCTGCTGTGCTCTTAAAGGGGAAACCTTGTACAAAATCTTCAATCTGAAAGAATAATAAATGGGGAAAATGTACAAGGTTCAGAAATCCCACAGTACTTTGCCACAAGTAAATCTGCATATAGTGACGTCACATTTACACAAAGTCAGCTGAAGAGGCGCACAACACTCATTAACGTATGAAAGGGATCGTGGAAATTGATAGTATGACCCCTTATCACAAACCGATTTTACAATAATGGTGCAGTGTGTGGATCTGCTGCAATCATCTCTTATTGAGGAGGAAAATGATAATTATTCAGGACTATCACTGGATAAATCACAGCCTGCTTAAAGAATAGTCCATCAGGGACAAAAAAAATAAATAAAAATCCCCTCCCCTTTCCCCATCCTTCCTTCTCGGGGTGGCTTTTTTCACTTTGTTTTCAAGATATAAAATAGAATTTTCAATTGTTTATATTTTCTATTTTTGTCCATTTTTCTTATATTGAAGTTTAAAGGGGTTGTGCACCTTTGACTTTTAGTATGATGGAGAGTGACATTCTGAGACAACGTGCAATTGGCTTTACATTTTATTTTTTATTATTTGTGTTTTTTTAATTGTTTAGCATTTTGTTCAGCAGCTCTTCAGTTTGCGGTTTAGCAACCTTGTTGCTAGGGTCCAGTTTGCCTTAGCAACCGTGAATTAATTTGAATAAAAGACTGGAATATGAATAGTTGAGGGCCTGAATCTAAAGAGTAGTAATAACAATAACAATAAATATGTAGCCTCAGAAAGTGTTTGCTTTTTAGTTGGGGTCATGTGAAAGCTGGAAACGGATAAAAAGGCAAATACTAAAAAAAAAAAAAAAAAAAAAAAAAAAGGAAAAAATAAAGAAAAACCCAAAACGATAAAAAAATAAATAATGCAGACCAATTAATAAGTTGCTTAGAACATTATAGTATACTAAAATTTAACTTTCATATTTCCACCTTTGGTGGATACAATTTTATCTTTGTCCCTGCTAAGTGTAATCTATGAGTTTCATTAGGCAGCCGTTATATCTAATACAATTGTTGCCAACTGCTGAGAAATGTATCAAAACTAATGTTACAAATTATACCAGTTTAGAATGTGCGCCTGGATTGCTGAAATGAGAAAATGAAAACCCGAGAGAACAAATGTCCTTCCTTTTAGAAAAAAAACATTTGATAAAAACAGTTTCTTTCTGGTGAACTATCTGAACTAACTGAACCAAGTGTTCAAAAATATTTGGAAGGTGAACAACTCCTTTAAAGTGCGGTTTTAACAAGAAGAGGCAGACACAGGGTCTGGTTTTAAAATTATTATATCTCTGCAAATCTTTCAGCTTTAAATGTGTTCCCTTGAAATTGGTAATATCTAAATTGAACTGTTTGGGTTAGCGGTTCTTTAAGTTGCAGTTGTTTGAATCGTATTAGTTGACCCTCTGGATACAAGTCTTGTATATGCTTAATTTCTAGTCAAGCCCACCAGTGGCTGTCGGGCAAACTCTCCTGTGAAGAGTGAGTCTGTTCAGTTTTTGACCAAAGTAATTTCTGAGCTATAGTCCAGGCTTTTAATGTAGTGTTCATTGAAATAGTAATACCTTGGTGTGCCTCCCTTCCCCTATATGGCAGGGCTCTTAGTGCTTCCAATCAAACCACAACTGTTGCTTCCAGCACAGTAACTGGTTTGGAGTACTGCGATTTAAACCACCATCATATTTTAACCAGAACCGATGCCAAGTAGTACATGTAAAAATCTGGTAGGGCTAGACCCCCTGTAATAGTGTCCCTCTGTAGCGACTGTATGCTAATTCTAGGGACCTTTTTGCTCCATATAAATGAGATAATTAGTGAATTCAACTGTTTGAAAAAAAGCTTTTGTTAGCCAACATGGGGTATTCCTAAAAACGTACAGAATTTTGGCCAAACATTTCATTTTAATAAGATTGAACCGGCCCAGTAGAGATGAGGGAAGCCATTCCCAGTGTGCTAGTTTGCTTTTCACGTCTACCATAATAGGGTCTACATTATGCTGTGTATAATGCTAAATCTCTCGAGTGACCACCCAGGTCAAGGGAGTATCTAAATTTGGGAGACTCCTTGGTTCCTTATCTATTGCAAAGAGACTAGACTTGTGCCAGTTTACCTTGACTCCCGAATATGTGCCATAATCTGTTATCAAGTCTAGGGCACTTTGTAGAGCTGGTCCTGGATTTTATAAATACAGTAACACATCATCCGCGTGATATTTTTTCACACATATTATATCTTTTCAGTCCCGTAATGGTGTTTGTGTTGTGAATGGTTTCAGCAAGTGGCTTTATAGCAAGACAAAAAAGAATGGGGAAAGTGGGCATCCCTGTCTCGTGCCACGTTTAAGAGGGGGAGAGCATGTTGTTAGCTCGTATCTGGGCTTTTGGAGAGGTGTACAACGCTTGTAAAACTGGGGCTAAATCCATATCTCCTAAAAAGTTCCCAAAGAAAGGTCCACTCAACTGAGTCAAATGCTTTCTCTGTGTCTAATGCAGCAATCACTCTGTTCTCACTGTTTTCATGCGCTACCTGTAGGTTGGTAAAGAGCCGTCTTACATTTATATCTGTGGCCCTGGTTGGGATAAATCCAATCTAGTCAGAATGTACTAAAGAAGACATGAGTGGTCGTAGTCGGTTGGCTAATACCTTTGCTACTATGTTGGCATCACAGTTTATTAACAAAATTGGCCTGTAGGAGGCACACAGACAGGTCTTTCCCTTTCTTTGGGATGACGACAACTAAGGGTAAGGCCACACTGGGTGTTTTGGTCACCTGGCAACTAATCGCCTCGTCTTTGCGGCAACCAATCTCCCAAAACCCCTTCCCTCACTCTGCTCCAGCTAATATGAAAAACCGATGGCGCTACTCACACGCAGGGATTAGTTTTCAGAAGCCGCCTGAAGTTTCCTCGTGAGGCGACTTCGGAAAACGAACCGCCGCGTGTGATTAGCGCCGGTGTTTTTTTCATTTTAGCATTTTTCAGTATTTGCTAAGGATAAAAGTGTGTCTGATAGGAGCCAGTCGCTCTTATTTGTTTCTGTGGGGTCCCCAAGATAGTTTTGTTCTTTATTTTTTACTTCTGTTTCAAGCTCATCGATTTTAGTTTGTATTGTACTTTTAGCATGCTTAATTCCAGAAATATATGCCCCCCTAACTACTGCTTTAAAGGGATCCCAAAGTATGTGCTTTGGTGAGCTATCTAGGTTAGTTTGCCAGTACTTCTTTTTGGACTACCTGATTCACTTTATCATTGAATGCCCAGTGCGGTAGTCTCCATATCCTATCTAAGGGGTCCTGTCCTGTATTCATAGTAATTTCCATCGGAGAGTGATCCGATATGCATCTGGGCAAGTAGGTCACCGTTTTAATTAGTGGAAGAACTTCCTGTGTAACATAAGTACGATCTATTCTGGAGTGGGAGCTGTGGGAGGCAGAGTAGCAGGAGAACTCAACCTGATTTTGGTGCTTCCATCTCCATGCCTCAAAGTTAATTGAAAGTTTATATTTTTACGTACTAACAGTGCTACCCCTCTAGAGTAAGTGGAGTAAGTGTTGTGGAACATCTGACGACACATGATTTTTTTGAGGGATAATATTTTTTGGCCTGCTATGTGAGTTTCCTGTAGTAGAATTATGTCCGGTCTGTGCCTACGGATAAATTGAAAAACAAGGGCTTTTTATCTTAGAGCCTAACCCTCTGAAGTTCCAGCTGAGTAATTTCAGTTCTGCCATAATGTTATTGGGGTAATATAAAGCTGTATGGCAGCGAGCTGTCTCATTGCCATATTACCTCAAACTTCCCTCTTACAATCCTAATAAAAGCAGAGTAAGTAGGAGATGAAGAATCAAGCAGAAGCATACAAGGTCACTCTGTATAACATATGGAGTCGTGCATACATACCAAAAAACAGACATAAAATTGAAAAACTTAAAAAACAAAACAAAAAAACAGTAGAACCAAAATTCAATTAAACAATAAGTAAACCCAATCCCCCCTCCCTGACCCATCTGCAATAGATGAGTCCTAGTCCCTAAACTATCTATCTAAATGGGAGGCACATTGTGCTATCTAGGAAGCTACTGATCTCTTTTTATTTTTTTTGTTTGCTCCATTGGTCTTCCATTTACCTTTTGCTGGTAATTCTAAGACACTGAGTAGGTTGGCCCTGTGACCTCATAGGATTACTTTTTGTTACATAGTTAAATTGGGTTGAAAAAAGACAAAGTCCATCAAGTCCAACCCCTCCAAATGAAAAACCAGCATCCATACACACACTCCTCCCTACATTCACACAAATTATATATACCCATATCTATACTAACTATAGAGCTTAGTATCACAATAGCCTTTGATATTCTGTCTGTCCAAAAAATCATCCAAGCCATTCTTAAAGGAATAGTTCAGTGTGAAAATAAAAACTGGGTAAATAGATAGGCTGTGCAAAATAAAAAATGTTTCTAATATAGTTAGTTAGCCAAAAATGTAATATACAAAGGCTGGAGTGAACAGATGTCTAATAAAACAGCCAGAATCCAACTTCCTGCTTTTCAGCTCTATAACTCTGAGTTAGTCAGCGACTTGAAGGGGGGCCACATGGTACATTTCTGTTCAGTGAGTTTGTAATTGATCCTCAGCATTCAGCTCAGATTCAAAAGCAACAGGTATGACCCATGTGGCCACCCCTCAAGTCTCTGATTGGTTACTGCCTGGTAGCCAGGGTAACCTGTCAGTGTAAACCAAGAGAGCTGAAAAACAGGAAGTTGGGTTCTGACTGACAAATTATACATCCAGTCACTCCAGCCTTTATACATTACATTTTTGGCTAACTAACTATATTATAAACATTTTTTATTTTGCACAGCCTATTTACCCAGTTTTTATTTTTACACTGAACAATTCCTTTAAAGGCATTAACTGAATCAGCATCACAACATCACCCGGCAGTGCATTCCACAACCTCACTGTCTTGACTGTGAAGAATCCCCTACGTTGCTTCAAATGAAAGTTCTTTTCTTCTAGTCTAAAGGGGTGGCCTCTGGTACGGTGATCCACTTTATGGGTAAAAAGGTCCCCTGCTATTTGTCTATAATGTCCTCTAATATACTTGTAAAGTGTAATCATGTCCCCTCGCAAGCGCCTTTTTTCCCAGAGAAAACAACCCCAACCTTGAAAGTCTACCCTCATAATTTAAGTCTTCCCTCCCTCTAACCAATTTAGTTGCACTTAGTCTCTGCACTCTCTCCAGCTCATTTATATCCCTCTTAAAGGGGAAGGAAACCTCCTCGGCGCTAACCCCCCACCCCCCCTCCCGTGTATTGCCCCCCCTCCCTCCTCCCCCCTGGCCTACCCCTCCCGCTGGGCAAATGCCCCTAACTTGTTACCCTTCTGCGCAGGTCCAGTCCAGGGAGTTCACAGACGACATCTTCTTCCACGCGATCTTCTTCCTCCTTTGACCGGCGTTTTGGCGCATGCGCAGTAGGAGCATTTCGCCGGTACGGATCTACTGCGCATGCGCCAAAAGTCACGCGCATGCGCAGTAGATCGTACCGGCGAAACGATCCTACTGCGCATGCGCCGGTCAAAGCAGGAAGAAGATCGCGTGGAAGAAGATGTCGTCTGTGAACTCCCTGGACTGGACCTGCGCAGAAGGGTAAGTAACAAGTTAGGGGCATTTGCCCAGCGGGAGGGGTAGGCCAGGGGGGAGGAGGGAGGGGGGGCAATACACGGGAGGGGGGAGGGGGGTTAGCGCCGACGAGGTTTCCTTCCCCTTTAAGGACTGGAGTCCAAAACTGCACTGCATGCTCCAGATGAGGCCTTACCAGGGATCTATAAAGAGGCATAATTATGTTTTCATCCCTTGAGTTAATACCTTTTATGCAAAACAGAACTTTATTTGCTTTAGTAGCCACAGAATGACACTGCCCAGAATTAGACAACTTGTTATCTACAAAAAACCCTAGATACTTCTCATTTAAGGAAACTCCCAATACACTGCAATTTAGTGTATAACTTGCATTTATATTATTTTTGCCAAAGTGCATAACCTGCATTTATCAACATTAAACCTAATTTTCCAGTTTGCTGCCCAGTTCTCCAACTTAGACAAATCACTCTGCAAAGTGGCAGCATCCTGCATGGAACCTATAGTTCTGCACAATTTAGTATCATCTGCAAAAATAGAAAGTCCAGTATCTTATCCTTTAATAACCCTTCAAAAAGCTTTCCTACTACTGATATCAGACTAACTGGCCTATAATTGTGAGGCCGAGAATGGGATCCTTTTTTGAATAGAGGCACCACATTAGCAACTCGCCAGTTTCTCTGCACTATGCCAGATCTCATTAAAGCCTGAAAAATTAAGTAAAGAGGTTTGGCAATCACAGAGCTAAGCTCGCCAAGTACCCTGGGATGAATACCATCTGGCCCCGGACCTTTGTTTATCTTAACATGTTGTAGTCTCTTTTGAATTTCCTCATGTGTGAACCATGCATCATTAGTTGTATTACTAGAATTGGGACTATTAAGAAGGAAACTTTCAATAACTGGTTCCTCATTTGTGTAGACAGAAGAAAAATATAAATTCGGAATCTGCGCTTTTAATTTGTTTTCATCAACCAGCTGACCCCCCCCTCTGAAACTAATGGTCCCACCCCTTCCATTTTTTTTTTCTATTAACATATTTAAAAAATAATTTTGGATTCTTTTTACGGCTTGCTGCAATATCCTTTTCCATATCAATTTTAGCTTGCCTTATAGCTTCTTTGCATGATTTATTGGCCTCCTTGTACATTATAAATGATTTGGTTGTCCCAGCTAACTTGAAAGCCTTAAAAGCATGCCTTTTCTTACCCACCTCACCACCAACACTTCTATTGAACCAAAAAGATTTTGCTTTGCAACGTTGTTCCTTGCTTACAAGGGGAATATACTGACATGTATATTTATTAAGCAGCATTTTAGAGACTTCCCATTTTTGTTCCGTGTTTAACCCTGTGAAAAGCATTTCCCACTTAATATGTTGCAGAGATGCCCTTATACTGTCAAAGTTTACACATCTGAAATTTAGTGTTTTTGTTACTTCTGTTGTCTAGCCAAGCAGCTGCTTCATCTGGGTTTTATGCCAGTCTACCACTCTAAGCCTGCTAGGATACAACATGCTGTATTGTAGGCCCTTTTCTCTGAGTCTCCTGCGAATGTCTGTGAAGGTTCGCCATTTCTTTTGCAACTCTGCAGTAAAATCTGGATAAAACTGGTATGGCGTTTTGGTATTTAACTTCCCCTTTGCTTCTGGCTGCTGATACAATGGCATCGCAGTCCCTGTAATTTAGGAGCCACATGATGAGTGGCCTTGGGTAGCTCTAGGGACAGTTTTTCTTACTGGAATACGATGAGCCCTTTCCACCACATATGCTGTGTAAAGTTCAACAGGGGTAAGCAAGTCCTTTAGGAGACCCTCTATGAAGGTGGTAGGGTTTTGGCCTTCTACTCCTTCTGGGAGTCCAAGTATTCGGACATTATTGCGTCACATACGATTCTCAGTGTCCTCAGCCTGTTGCGCAACTTGGCGTTGGAGATCTTGTACCGCTGTTTGGTTGTGGTGTGCAACATCTTCCACCTCACCCGCCGTCGCTCTGCCTTTGATATGCGATCTCGGAACTTATCCATATCCCCTCTCAGCAGGGAGATGACGGTTTGCAGTTCCAGCTTGAGGTCATCCATTTTCAGGGACAGTGTCGCTTTTGCCTCTCGCTGATCGCTGATTCCGGCGATATAGCCGAGAGGTGCGGCTGGTCTGGATTAGGTTTGTTGGCTTTTTGAGGTTGCATGTCTGCACCAGCGGTGTCTGCGGCTTGCTCCGAAATGGCATTGTCACACTTACGAGTTTGTCTCTTATCTTGCGGACCCAACTCGCGTTTTGGTTCGTCAACGTGCCCTGGTTGTCAGAACAATGTAATTTCTCCTACCGCACAACTGTAGTTCACCAATCCTGCAACTGGTGGCGCGTTTCTTCCGTTGACCCGGCCGGGTCCCTTAACAACTTAAGTGTATAGAAAACAGATCCGCACACACACACTGGTTAATGTAGTCGGGGAGTATCCCCTTTTATTTTGCCACCAAACATTCATATGACTGCATTAACCAGTGTGTGTGCGGATCCGTTTTCTATACACACTGGTTGTCATAAGAGCACCACTGACACCTGTCCAACTCGCAGGACCTCTCCAGATCAATATATCAGACAAGATATGTGCTCAGGATTCTTGCAGGAACAGAGCTTCAACTAAACATGTTTAGTCTCGTGTCCTACATAGCCACACACCCCAAATTCTATATTTTATATCTAATATTGAAATTTAAAGTTTCATATTTCACCTTCTCACGCCTCCCTACAGCAGGTCTGCAAACTATTCTAATTTGATTCATTAGCTCAGGAGGGCCAAGACTTTGTTACCCTGGGATCTACTCTTGACACCTGGCCTCCATCAGGAGATCTACCTTGATAAAAATAGTGTGCTCTCCTAAGGCAGAAGAGTGCAGACTTGCCTGTATTGTGCAATTTAATGTACAAATACCCCTTCCCTCCCTCCCTTCCTTCCACGCCGCTCTTCATCTGCCTTCCATCTCTCCCTTCTGTGCTGCTTCTCATCTGCCTTCCCTCTCTCCCTTCCATGCTGCTCCTCTTGTTTGCCTTCCCTGTCTCCCTTCCGTGCCGCTCCTCTTGTCTGCCTTCTCTCCCTCCCGTGCTGCTCCTCTTGTTTGCCTTCCCTCCCTGTCTTCCGTGCTGCTCCTCTTGTCTGCCTACCCTCCCTGCCATGCTGCTCCTCTTGTATGCCCATCCTTCCGTGCTGCTCCTCGTCTGCCTTCCCTCTCTCCTTTCAGTGCTGCTCCTCTTGTCTGCCGTCCCTGCGTGCCGCTCCTCTTGTCTGCCTTCCCTGCGTGCCGCTCCTCTTGTCTGCCTTCCCTGCGTGCCGCTCCTCTTGTCTGCCTTCCCTGCGTGCCGCTCCTCTTGTCTGCCTTCCTCCCTTCCATGGCGCTCCTCTTGTCTGCCTTCCCTCTCTCCCTTCCATGCCAATCATCTTGTCTGGCTTCCCTTCTGTGCCGCTTGTCTGCCTTCCCTCTCCGCCTTCTGTGCTGCTCCTCCTCTGCCCTTCCTCCCTTCCGTGCTGCTCGTCTGCCTTCCCGCTCTCCCTTCCGTGCCACTCCTTGTCTGCATTCCCTCCCTTCTGTGTCGCTCCTCGTCTGCCTTCCCGCTCTCCATTCCGTGTTACTCCTCGTCTGCCCTTACTCCCTTTCGTGCTGTTTCTCTTCTGCCTGTCTGCCCGTCCTCCCTCCCTTACGTTTGTGCTGCTCCTCCTCTTTAGCCCCGCACGCCTTCCCTTCATGCTGCTGCTCTTCCTCCTCTTTAGCCCACCTGCTCTCCTTCCCTTCATGCTGCTCTCCAGCCCAGCCCAGCCAAGCCAGCCCCACCAAAGCCGGGCCCCAGGTCGCGGTCTACCAGGAACATTACCGCAATATACTGGCAGGCCGAGATAGACGTCCTGGGGACTACTGCATTAGCGGATACATTTCTTATCTTTGCCCCTGCGGAGCATAACCTCTGAGTTTAATTAATGCCATATATGTTATTTTTAGTATTTTAGAACATGGCAAATTCTTATGTTATCCAATTAACATAAGAATTGTGACCCCCAACCAGTGGTGCATGAGTAGCATGTTGTTCATTACCCCCTGGAATGTTGCTCTCTGTGGCCTCAAAGCCAGTGCTTACTTTTAAATTCCAGTCTTGGAGGCATGTTTTGGTTGCATAAAAACTAAGTGTACTGCAAAGTAGAGGCTGCTAGTCCACATAGGGGCTAACAGTGTATCCAAATTCAAAATGTGTTATTGTTCCTAGAAACAAAATTGCTTCTACCAGAACCTCCCTCATAGAAGCTCTTAAATCGGATTAGATTATTTGCAGTGTTTGTATCTAAAGTGATTAGGAGTTGGAGTCAGTACATTTTTGGCGACTCCAGATACCCAAATTTCAAGAGTCAAGTCAAGAGTAAGTTTATTGTAATTTCATCCATATACGTTTGTACAGTACACAGTGAAATGAAACAACGTTCCTCTAGGACCATTGTGCTACACAACACAACATATATGTACCAGACAACAGACAAAAAGTGCAAGTGCAAAAATATGCAACTCCTGCAAGACAGGACAGCACAGTGCAGGGACAAGACAGTGCACACTCAGCAGATGTAATATGTTAAGTAAATAATGCTAAACGTCAGACATGATGGGTGTATCATTGTGACATGACAGTAGCAAGAACAGTATCCAATGGCTATTCATCCATACAATGGCATACAGTGGCTGTGTAATGTTGTGGTATATAGTAAGGTCAGATGGAGTGTGTGTATGAGAGAGATCTGTCCGGTCCCTGAGTATTCAGGAGCCTTATGGCTTGGGGGAAGAAACTGTTACACAGTCTGGTAGTGAGGGCCTCATGCTTCGGTACCTTTTTCCAGATGGCAGGAGTGTGAAAAATGAGTGTGAGGGGTGTGTTGGATCAGCCACAATGCTGGTGGATTTACGGATGCAGCAAGTGGTGTAAATATCCGTGACAGAAGGAAGAGAGACATCTATGACCTTCTCTGCTGTCTTCACTAGTGCAATTCCCAGCCCAGACAGTGATAGAGCTGCTCAGGATGCTCTCGATAGTCCTTCTGTAGAAGGTTTTGAGTATGGATGGTGGGAGATGGGATTTCCTCAGCTTGTGCAGGAAGTAGAGGCGCCGTTGATGTACAGTGGCAGGTGGTCACTCCTAGTCTTCCTTAAGTCAACAACCATCTCCTTTGTCTTGTCTACATTGAGAGACAGGTTGTTGGCTCTGCACCAGTCTGTTAACCGCTACACCTCCTCTCTGTATGGTGACTCATCATTATTGCTGATGAGACCCACCACGGTCGTGTCATCAGCGAACTTTATGATGTGATTTGTGTGGTGCGTGGCTGCACAGTAGAGGACTAAGCAAACAGCCTTGAGGGGCTCCGGTGCTCAGTGTGGAGGTTCTGGAGATGATGTTTCCAATCCTGACTGACTGAGGTCTGTTGGTTAGGAAGTCCAGAACCCAACTGCAGAGGGAGGTGTTCAGTCCAAGCAGGCTCAGCTTTTCTATCAGATGCGGAGGAATGATAGTGTTGAATGCTGAGCTGAAGTCTATGAACAGCATTCGAACGTAGGTGTCTTTTTTTGTCCAGATGAGAGAGGACCAGATGGAGGGTGGTGGCTATTGCATCGTCTGTTGAGCGATTTTGACGGTATGCGAACTGTAGGGGGTCCAGTGCTGGTAGCAAATTCCACATGCTGATGGAATTTAGGGAGCACTGACCTGAGATTTGCATGGTTAAAATCTCCAGCGATGATAATCAGTACATCTGGGTGAGTGTTTTGTATGTCTGTGATAGCGCTGTACAGCTCCCAGAGTGCATCTTTGGTGTTCACGCTGGGAGGAATGTAAACTCCAATAATAGGAATGGAGGCAATCTCACGGGGTAAATTAAAGGGTCTGCACTTCACAACAACAAACTCCACCAGCGGTGAGCAGTGGCTGGACACAAGCACAGAGTTCCTGCACCATTTTGTGTTGATGTAAACACACAGACCACCACCGCGATTCTTACCACTCAGAGCAGCGACTGTAAGCTTGAACTACGACTAGCCCATCCAGCTGAATGGCGGCATCCGGGACTCTTTCGCTGAGCCATGTCTCCGTGAATACAAATATGCAGCAGTCTCTGAATTCACGATGGGTAGTTTGCTGGAGTCTAATGTAGTCCATTTTATTTTCTATTGAGCAGACGTAAGACAGTAGTATGGATGGGAGAGCGGGTCGGCTGGGGTTAGTTCTTAGCCTAGCAAGGACTCCAGCTCGCTTTCCCCGTCCTTGTACACCGTTTGCGAGTGCTTCACCTCCCGTCATTGACCCCAGGCGAGACTGCAGTCAGAAGATCCGGCTCCCGAAGTAGGCCAAGATCCCGTAGTGCAGGGATCCCCCAACCTTTACAACCCGTGAGCAACATTCAGAAGTAAAAGCAGTTGGGGAGCAACACTAGCATGAAATATGTTCCTGGGCTGCCAAATAAGGGCTGTGATTGGCCATTTGGTAGCCCCTATATGGATTGTAAACCTACCTTGAGGCTCTGTTTGGCAGTGCACCTGGTTTTTATACAACTAAAACTTTCCTCCAAGCCAGGAATTCAAAAATAAGCACCTGCTTTGAGGCCACTGAGAGCAACATCCAAGGGGTTGGAGAGCAACATGTTGCTAACAAGCTGCTGGTTGGGGATCACTGCCGTAGTGTGTGCAATAAGCCATCCTTTATCATAACATATGCATGATTGCTGTACCGAAGGAGTGTCTGGCGATTATAGGTCTGACCTGGACCTTAGTTGTTCCGACGTCCATAGCTTCACAAAAAACAAAGTAAAAAAGCACAAAAAACACAAAAAAAGTAAGCACCTTTGTGATCCGGAGAGGTCGCTGCAATCTACTGTCGTGCCATCTTGCCCCACGTCACCCGGCCAGCAGTCTGCCCTGCAGTTCAGGCCCAAGCTCGGTCCCAAGTACCTCTACTACTCGCATCCCCATTGAGGAGGTAGGCCCTGTTTTGTTCTCCGGCTCTGTGTGTGCTTGAGAGCCAGTTTTTCCTCCTTTAGGCAGACTCAAGACTCCACAGCTCTGCCTATAACAGATCTTTTTTAGCAGATGGCTCAGCTCTCACTGGATCATTTGTCAAGAAGCCTGAGAGACAATTCATTGGCAGCTACCAAGGCAACCCTATTAGCAAGGGGCGAACATTTCTGTAGCAAGACCCATGGCTTTGCCAAAGTAAAAAGGTCATACACAGCATCATAGTGTACTATTGAGATAATACATCATCTTTAGCACACTAGTACAATCAGTACAAATGACCACAAATTCTGTTATTCAACACACAATCAGGGGAAAGCGCGAACGCAGTCCCCCACTACCAGAAATTATGCAGTCGAGTTTCCCGCATTTGGGGAAATCGCAGGGGTCAGCACAGCCGGAGTGCAATGGATGAGCCTCGCCCTGGGAGAACCACCTTCATGATCATGGTATCTCCCCTGCCAGGTAAGTATGAGTTGTACATTGCATGACCACCACCCCTACATAGACACATCTCTATAAGCATTTGGAGACTTTCTGTTTTCAAACCAAACACATTGCAAAGAAAAAGTATTCAAAACTGCACTCTATAAAAACAAAAAAGGAAGGCTTGTCCTAGATACTCAAGGCTGAATAGTAGCAAATGTGGAAAGTTTTAGAAATGACTTAACATCCCATGGTTCATTGCAGCAACTAGATTTACATACTTTGACGTCATCCCTGCATAGTTAGACTATTTGCAACTGCTGCACACTCACTGATTAGCATATGAAAGAGAGAATGGATGTGTGTCGCTGTCTCTTTAAGAGAGCTTCAAGCCAGTTTAACATGATATTTTATGGGAATTAAAAACAAACACTGCTTTCAATTGCAATTATATTTAAAAATAACTTTAAAAATATTAAAAATGCGAGAATGTATTGGAAAGATTCTTTTAACTATTTCTTTGGAATAAGGTTTTTGGATGGAGGTCCACTTTTAGTATACAATATCACAAATAGTCATTACGATTCTAGGCAGCTATTTTTGCAGGTTCTAAAATTGTTTATTTGACACCCATTGGGCAACTCAGATCATGGGGGACTTGGGGTCCTTTCATTATGTAAATAAAGTTTTTGGGTGGAGATCCCCTTTACATACAAGTTATATCAGTGCCTATAAGGTATTACAAGTTAATGCCGCCAATTGCATAAAGAAACATAAGTTGCTCTGCCTGAGGTCTAGGTGCACAAGCCTAGACTCCTGGCTCAGCTATAGCATGCCCGCAGCTTGTACAGAGAGGCTGAAAGCCAAAAAGAAAGAGAACAGCCATTGCACCCAGAAAAAATAAGTCATTCATAGGCCCCCCATTCAGTTGTGCAATTAATCACATTTAGGGCATCAGGAAAAATAAAGGCAATTTGTTTACTAAATGTAAAATGGTAAAGTATTTTGGGAAATGTAATTAACAATTAAACAAATTCAAAGTGAAACAATGCATCACAAATTCTGATAATCTTCTTAACTTCTTTGTTTTGGTTCGTGTTTGTTACTTTGTTCACCAGTAACATCCATCTTAAGAAACATTTTCTTTTATATTCATGTCCATCGCTTACAGAATATTTGTCCCCTGTAACAATTTTTGTTTTATTTCTTTGAACACAAACAAGATCAAAGACCAGACTGACCGTGCCATGGCTGCTTTCAGGGCAGGCTCATTTCACATGATCAGACATAAAATTACAATCTCAAAATAAATATAAACTATTATTTAGTTAGTAGAAAACAGATAGTATGAGCAATTATAGCTGTTCTTTAACAACGAGTATCAGGGGAAAGCGCGAACGCAGTCCCCCACTACCAGAAATTATGCAGTCGACTTTCCCGCATTTGGGGAAATCGCAGGGGTCAGCACACCCGGAGTGCAATGGATGAGCCTCACCCTGGGAGAACCACCTTCATGATCATGGTATCTCCCCTGCCAGGTAAGTATGAGTTGTGCTGGGAAAACCGACACCAGCATCTTGGACACACCCCTGTTAACATAGTGTGACTTTTTTAGGCAAGCCACACACACACACACACACAAGTAATTCAAATAAAGATCAACCCCACTTTTGAAAGTCACATATAGGAACACAAACCCTATCACACGGTTTACTTAATAGAAAAATGTATAAATTATATTTAAAATGAGAATTGTTTGATGAATTCAGCTGAGAACTTAGCAGGTTGAGGAGATCGCTTGAGATCCTTATTTGCATATGCAATCATGTGACCATAACAGGCTGAAGCTGGTACTCCAAGTACACTCAAAAAAAAAAAAATAGTGTAGAATGAAGACGCGAGCAATTGTGTTACTTTTTAATCCCACAAATGAACAAGAATATAGGTCAAGGATTCTCAGTTAAATTGGTTTCTGACATTTTACAACCACAGCCACATGAAACTGAAAAGGCAGTTGAGTTCCCGTTTTAGCAGACCACACGCACAAAAACCCTCATTTGCATACAGAAGCACGTGACCATAAGCAGCAGAAACTTAATTGGAAAGAAGGTTGTACAATACGAATCAATACCACATATAACACGTATTGCTCTTACAAGAGTGTAACCATCTCATACAACAACTAAGCATCACAGCCATAGACAACTCTATTATTAAACATCAATAATCAGGGGAAAGCGCGAACGCAGTCCCCCACTACCAGAAATTATGCAGTCGAGTTTCCCGCATTTGGGGAAATCGCAGGGGTCAGCACAGCCGGAGTGCAATGGATGAGCCTCGCCCTGGGAGAACCACCTTCATGATCATGGTATCTCCCCTGCCAGGTAAGTATGAGTTGAGAAAGAAATTTTCACCCCCGCTATATGGATATACCCCTATTAGCATACGGAGACTTTACTTTTCATAACTTTACATGATTTAAAACAAAGTTACTCTAAAATGCTGCTGTGAGCTTAAAGGGGAAAAATTTTACAAAATCTTCAATCTGAAGAAATAATAAATGGGGAAAATGTACAAGGTCCAGAACTCCCACCGTACTTTGCCACAAGTAAATTTGCATATAGTGATGTCACGTTTGCACAAAGTCAGCTGAAGAGGCGCACAACACTCATTAACGTGTGAAAGGGAGCGTGGCGATTGATAATACGACCCCTTATCACACCGATTTTACAATAAAGGTGTGGATTATGGTTCTGCAGCAAACATCTCATATTGAGGAGGAAAATGATAATTATTCAAGACTATCACTGGATAAATCACAGCCTGCTTAAAGAATAGTCCATCAGGGACAAAAAAAAATCCCCTCCCCTTTCCCCATCCTTCCTTCTCGTGTCTGTCTTTTTTCACTTTGTTTTCAAGACATAAAATATAATTTTCAATTGTTTTATATTTTCTATTTTTGACCATTTTTCTAATATTGAAGTTTAAAGGGGTTGTGCACCTTTGAATTTTAGTATGATGGAGAGTGACATTCTGCAATTGGCTTTACATTTTTTTTTATTATTAGTTTTTTTTAATTGTTTAGCTTTTTGTGCAGCAGCTCTTCAGTTTGCCATTAAGCAACCTTGTTGCTTGTGTCCAGTTTGCCCTAGCAACCATGCATTAATTTGAATAAAGGACTAGTATATGAATAGGTGAGTGCCTGAATCTAAAGATGAGTAATAATAAATATGTAGCCTTACAAAGTGTTTGCTTTTAAGTTGGGGTCATGTGAAAGCTGGAAACAGATAAAAAGGCAAATACTAAAATAAAAAAAAATAAAAAACCAAAGAAAAACCCAAAACTATATAAAAAAAAATAATGCAGACGAATTAAAAAGTTGTTTAGAATATTTCATATTTCCACCACTGGTGGATAAATTGTATCTTTTACCTGCTAAGAGTCTTCTATGACTTTCATTAGGCAGCTGTTATATCTAATACAATTGTTGCCGACTGCTGAGAAATGTATCAAAACTAATGTTACAAATTATACCAGTTTAGAGTGTGCTCCTGGATTGCTGGAATGAGAAAATGAAAAAGAGAACGAATGTCCTTCCTTTTAGAAAAAAACATAGGTAACAATTGATAAAAACAGTTTCTTTCTGGTGAACTATCTGAAAACTGAACCAAGTGTTCAAAAATATTTGGAAAGTGAACAACTCCTTTAAAGTACGGTTTTAACAAGAAGAGGCAGACACAGGGTCTGGTTTTATAATTATTATATCTCTGCAAATCTCCCCTCCCACACTTCTCTTTGTTGGTAAAATGCAGTAAATTTGACTATGTAAGACCATTTATTTATTAACCAATTGCAGGAAAGTTTTAAGCAGACCTACAGTTTAATCATCATTTATTGATATAGAACCAGCAAGTTATATAGTTCTACATTCATTTATAACAAACTGGGGTCTTAGAATAATTACAATATGCACACTGAGAGGTTACAAAAAAATGCAAACATAAGCATTGTATATACTTGTACAATCCGAATGGTTGTGGCAGGGAATTGCAATGGCTCAGAGTCAGGAATGGAATAAAGTAATGAAATGAGGAGATGAGACGGACAGAAGCAGAGTTTAGGTTACGTAAATGAGCGTTTTTTTAAATCAAATTTCAGATATAAAGGGCAGTTACATGGAGATCGAAAACATACAAACTCTCCACGAAAAACCTTCCCGCCAGCTAGAATCTAAATCGCCGGCGGGATGGCACTCAGAGCTTCATTTTCCAAAGTTTACTTTAGATTAAACCAGGTGGGAAAGCTTTTCGGGGAGATTAGTCGCTGGGCGACTAAATCTCCCTGAATCTTAGCGAGTGCCATTACCCTAAATCTGACCATACAATTAGGGGCCTATTTAAGATTGCTCAAGCTTTCGGGGAACCCTAAGTGAGTTAATGAACTCATGCTGCGTTTCAGAGTCGATAACCTTGTCAATCTTTGTTTTTCATCACAAGTGTTGATCTGCACTAAAAAGTGCCCATATACACAAAAGCAGACATTTTTGGGCGGACCTCCGCAGGCAAGCAGAAGCTGCATTTTTAAGTGCAAGATCAATGGATAAATATGATAACTTGCATGTAAACTAGGTGGTCTTTTCTGTTTCAGTATGATTCCATAAATATGAATAATCATTTATCAGACTGACATATGGATTCGATCAAAGCTGAATTGGATCAAATTCTATATATTTTTTTTTAATGTTTTTATTTAAAATTTTTCAAAACAAACATATAGTTGTATGCACAACACTCCATTGAAATACATATAGGATAGAAGGTGTGAAAAGTAGAGGGGAAGGAATAGTCACTTTTAAGTTCCTTGGGACTGTTTGTGTCAGAGTTTAATATCCAGAGTAGTCAAATGTCTATAAATTTGTCCTGACATCACCGGGCTATATAAGCTTCTTTTATAAAATGGTAAAGCTGCGTTGATCAGTGCTTTCCATGCCGCTATGGTAGGTGCAGCCGGTCTATTCCATTTAAGTAAGATACTTTTTTTGACACAATATAAGAGTCTGGAGAAACACTCTGCTTTCCTTGGAGAAGACAATCCCCCAGTAATGCAGCTGTTGGGGTAGGTTCAATTGGCAGTACCAAAAACTTTAGAAATGAAGGCAAAAACTTGTATCCAATAGTCCTGGATCTCAGCACAAGACCACGTCATGTGGTACCGATTTCCAGGGCCTCTTCCGCATCTGGGACAGTTTTTTAATCTATCTGGATTTAAAGAGTTGAGTCTTTCAGGAGCCGCTCGTCTGCCTTCCCTCCCTGCCTTGCTTCCGCGCTGCTGCTCGTCTGCCTTCCTTCCTTGCTGCTCCTTTTGTCTGCCTTCCCTCCCTTCCATGCCGCTCCTCTTGTCTGCCTTCCCTCCCTTCTATGCCGCTCCTCTTGTCCGCCTTCCCTCTCTTCCTTCTGTGCTGCTTGTCTGCCTTCCCTCCCTTCCTTCCGTGCCGCTCCGCTTGTCTGCCTTCCATCTCTCCCTTCAGTGCCGCTCCTCTGGTCTGCCTTCCCTTCCTTCCGTGCTGCTCCTCTTGTCTGCCATCCCTTCCACGCTACTCCTCGTCTGCCTTCCCTCCCTTCCATGCCGTTCCGCTTGTCTGCCTTCCCTCCCTTCCATGCCGTTCCGCTTGTCTGCCTTCCCTCTCTCCCTTCCACGCTGCTCCTCTTGTCTGCCTTCCCTCCCTTCCATGCCGCTCTGCTTGTCTGCCTTCCTGCTTTCTCCCTTCAGTGCCGCTCCTCTTGTCTGCCTTCCCTCCCTTCCGTGCCGCTCTGCTTGTCTGCCTTCCATCTCTCCCTTCAGTGCCCTCCTCTGGTCTGCCTTCCCTCCCTTCTGTGCTGCTCCTCGTCTGCCTTCACTCCCTCCCGTGCCGCTTGTCTGCCTTCCATCTCTACCTTCAGTGCCGCTCCTCTGGTCCGCCTTCCCTCCCTTCCGTGCTGCTCCTCTTGTCTGCCTTCACTCCCTCCCGTGCCTCTCCGCTTGTCTGCCTTCCCTCTCTCCCTTCAACGCTGCTCCTCTTGTCTGCCTTTCCTCCCTTCCATGCCGCTCTGCTTGTCTGCCTTCCCTCTCTCTCCCTTCAGTGCCGCTCCTATTGTCTGCCTTACCTCTCTCCTGTGCCACTCCTCTTGTCTGCCTTCCCTCTCTCCTGTGCCACTCCTCTTGTCTGCCTTCCCTCCCTTCCTTGCTGCTCCTTGTCTGCCTTCCCTCCCTTCCTTGCTGCTCCTCGTCTGCCTTCCCTCCCTTCCTTGCTGCTCCTCGTCTGCCTTCCCTCCCTTCCTTGCTGCTCCTCGTCTGCCTTCCCTCCCATCCTTGCCACTCCTCGTCTGCCTTCCCTCTCTCCCTTCCGTGCCGCTCATCTTGCCTGCCTTCCCTTCCATGCCGCTCCTCGTCTGTCTTCCCTCTCTCCTTTCCGTGACGCTCCTCATCTGCCTTCCTTCTCTCCCTTCCGTGCCACTCCTCTCGTCTGCCTTTCCTCTTTCCCTTCCTTGCTACTCCTTGTCTGCCTTTCCTCACTTCCTTCTGTGCTGCTCCTCTTCTGTCTCCCCATCCTCCCTCCGTTCGTGCTGCTTCTCTTCTGCATGTCTGCCCGTCCTCCCTCCCGTTTGTGCTGCTGATCCTCTTTAGCCCCGCCCACCTTCCCTTTGTGCTGCTGCTCCTCCTACTCTTCTTTAGCCCACCTGCTCTCCTTCCCTTCCTGCTGCTCTCCAGCCCAGCCAGCCCTCCCAACACCAGGCCCCAGGTCACAGTCTACCAGGAACATTACCGAAATCTACTGGTAGACAGCGATCAACCTCCTGGGCACCCCTGCATTAGCTGATACATTTCTTATCTTTGCCCCTGCTGAGCATAACCTCTGAGTTTAATTAATGCCATATAACAAAGTAGCTGCTAACATTTCACAGATGCTGCTGAGAAATGTATCAACTAATGTAGCAAATTGTAACAGTTCAGAGACTACACCTGGATTACTGAGCTGCCAGACAAACAACAGAAACAGGAACATTCAGGTTTCAATTTCATGTTTAAAAAAACATAGAATATCAACTGAAAAGGTTTTTTAAACACTTTTGTTCTGTTGGTTTCAGGCAATACAGCAGAAATAAGCAAAGTACTTTGTAGCAGTAGAAAGAAAAAAAATAATATAAAAATGTAACAATTAAAAGGGTACTTAACCTTTAAGTAAACTTTAAGTATGTTATAACCTGGCCAATTCTTGTGTTAAATTATTTGCCGCCTTCTTCAGCCACTTTCCATCTTTCAAATAGGAAGGGGGGGGGGTCATTAACCACATGAAAGAACTATTGTTCTTCAATTTTATGGTTTAATTATCTACATTACTATTCAGGCCCTTTTCTATTCATATACCAGTCTTTCATTCAAACCACTACTTGGTTGCTAGGGTAATTTGGACAAAAGCAACCAGATAGCTGCTGAAATTACAAACACTGAAGAGCTGATGAACAAAAAACCATATAAATTAGAAACCACAAATAATCCAGAATCCCAAAATCCAGAACCAATGCTAGGATCCCTGATCTCGGCTCATGCTTCCGCCTTTAACAGCCGCCTTTCACCTTGGGAGGAGCCCTCGTCTAATCAGATGCCGCCAGGTCTTATAAAGAGAGGAGCCAAGCTAAGGGTTGTGGACGAGCAGAGGGGCACAATTGTTATGCAAAAGTATTTTTGGGCAGAAGGTCACAGACAGAAAGCGTACTCAAATCAGGCTGGGTTGATGCAGGCAGAAAACGAGCAGAGTCAAACATGCAGGGGTCAGAGCCGGGAGATCAATCAAGAATGGTCAGGACAGGCATGGGTCGGAGCACAGAAATCAGATTAATCAGGCAGGCAGGCGTCACAACAAGAATCAGATACAAGATAGATACAAAATAGCACCCAAGAAACTCACAGGAGATAACCTATAATGGGCAATGAGTAAATACAAATTGTCACTTTAAATCCTCTTGAATTTCACGACAATGTGAAAGCGCCTGTAAATAGAGAAGATGAACGCCACGCACGCACTAAGTTACCGGCACACAGAAGAAGAGGAGCTGCGTGGCGGCCTTCCCCGCTGCACCACTAGACCACCAGGGTGAGTTGTTACAACCCATGGCTTTGCCAAAGTGAAAGGTCATACACAGCATCAAGTGTACTATTGACATACTACCTCATCTTTAACACACTCGAAGAATAAGTATATATGACCACAAATTCTGTTATTCAACACACAATCAGGGGAAAGCGCGAACGCAGTCCCCCACTACCAGAAATTATGCAGTCGAGTTTCCCGCATTTGGGGAAATCGCAGGGGTCAACACACCCGGAGTGCAATGGATGAGCCTCGCCCTGGGAGAACCACCTTCATGATCATGGTATCTCCCCTGCCAGGTAAGTATGAGTTGTACATAGCATGACCACCACCCCTACATAGACACATCTCTATATGCATTTGGAGACCGTTTTCAAACCAAAAACATTGCAAAGAAAAAGTATTCAAAACTGCACTCTATAAAAACAGGAGAGGAAGGCTTGTCCTAGATATTTAGGCTGAATAGTAGCAAATGTGGAAAGTTTTAGAAATGACTTAACATCCCATGGTTCATTGCAGCAACTAGATTTACATACGTTGACGTCATCCCTGCACAGTCAACCAGACTATTTGCAACCGCTGCACACTCACTGATTAGCATATGAAAGAGAGAATGGATGTGTGGCGCACTGGCATATTTACTTGAATTACTTAGACAGGGCTTTATACTTTTTGAAATTGGCCTCAGGTGTGCATCCACAACCCCCCCATATTTATGTATTTGCCGGAAGCTTTGGCTAAGCTCATGTGGTTATTGCACCCTCATACCCACCCCTTTATATTTTTGGTGGTCCCCCTCACTTGTTGTGCCTTGGTTTGTGCAATCGCTCTCTCTTAAAAGCCATAAATGCTAGCGGCATGGGAGGATCTAGCCGTGAAAAAACCAACGTCCCATTAGACACTTCTCTATGTACACACACACTTATTGTCTTTCATTTAGTTCTTCTTTACACTCTTTCATTCTATGCTTTCTTACATACATACTCCCAAATACACATACACTTTCCCTTATCACTACCATACACACCTTCACATTTCACTTACACATGTATACACACTATTGTGCACTGCACATATCACTCTACTTTGTTTTTAATTACAACACCTGACTTCTACTTTTCTAAAATGGGCGTTGGTTAAGGCAGTCTCTCCCTCTTAAAAGCCGCTCAGCAGTTGGCGGGGGAGGATCTAGCACAAGAGTTTGAAACCAAAGCACAGGAGATGTTTACATAAAGAATTGTTACTACAGAGAGGTAATATACCTTTTTTACTATGACTAAAGATAAATAAGTTAGGGACCACCATGTGGGGTTTTACCTTGACGTGGTATGGTGGCTCATCAATATTATGATCATAACTTTGTAACAAAAAAAACCCTGTTTCAAAATTACATGCACTGGCATATTTACTTGAATTACTTAGACAGGGCTTTATACTTTTTGAAATTGGCCTCAGGTGTGCATCCACAACCCCCCATATCAAGTAATATCAGTGCCTATAAGGTTTTACAAGTTAATGCCGCCAATTGCATAAAGAAACATACATTGTTCTGCCTTAGGTCTAGGTGCACAAGCCCTAGACTAAATAATTTAAAAAAATCTTTATGGACAAAAATGGAGTCACCAAACAGGATTACTGGCTCAGCTATAGCATGCCCGCAGCTTGTACAGAGAGGCTGAAAGACGAAGAAAAAGAGAACAGCCATTGCATCCAGAAAAAGCAACAGTCATTCATAGGCCCCCCATCCAGTTGTGTAATTAATCACATTTAGGGCATCAGAAAAAATAAAGGCAATTTGTTCACTTCTGAAATGTAAAATGGTATTTTAGGTTATTGTAATTTTAATACAAAATTAACAATTCAATGGGAAACAATGCATCACAAATTCTGATAAGCTTCTTAACTTTTGTTTTCTACCCACTGAGTTAGTTCTTGTTTATTACTCTGTTCACCAGTAACATCCATCTCAAGAAACATTTTCTTTTATATTCCTGACCATCACTTGCAGATTATTTGTTCCGTGTAACAATTTTGGTTTTATTTCTTTGAAGACAAACCAGATCAGAGACCAGACTGACCATGCAATGGCTGCTTTCAGGGCAGGCTCATTTCAAGTGATCAGACATCAAATTACAATCTCTAAATAAATATAAAAAATTATTAATTAGTTCATAGAAAACAGATAAGAGCAATTATAGCTGTTCTTTAACAACGAATATCAGGGGAAAGCGCGAACGCAGTCCCCCACTACCAGAAATTATGCAGTCGACTTTCCCGCATTTGGGGAAATCGCAGGGGTCAGCACACCCGGAGTGCAATGGATGAGCCTCGCCCTGGGAGAACCACCTTCATGATCATGGTATCTCCCCTGCCAGGTAAGTATGAGTTGTGCTGGGAAAACCGACAACAGCATCTTGGACACACCCCTGTTAACATAGTGTGACTTTTTCCGGCAAGCCACTCAAGTAATTCAGATGAATATCAACCCCACTTTTAAAAGTCACATATAGGAAAACAAACCCTTTCACATTTACCTAATAGAAAAATGGACAAATTATACTTAAAATGCGAATTGTTTGATGAATTCAGCTGAGACTTTAGCAGGTTGAGGAGATTGCATGAGATCCTTATTTGCATATGCAATCATGTGACCATAACAGGCTGAAGCTGGTACGCCATGTACACAAAAAAAATGGGTGGGGAATGAAGACGCGAGCCCTGCAATTGTGTTACTTTTTAATCCCACAAATGAACAAGAATATAGGTCAAGGATTCTCAGTTAAATTAATTTCTGACGTTTTACAGGCACATGAAACTGAAAAGGCAGTTGAGTTCCCGTTTTAGCAGACTACGTGCAAGAAAACCCTAATTTGCATACAGAAGCACGTGACCATAAGCAGCAGAAAGAAGGTTGTACAGTACGAATCAATACCACATATAACACGTATTGCTCTTACAGAAGTGTAACCATCACATACAGCTAATATACATTAAAGCCTAGACAAATCTATTATTCAACATCATATATCAGGGGAAAGCGCGAACGCAGTCCCCCACTACCAGAAATTATGCAGTCGAGTTTCCCGCATTTGGGGAAATCGCAGGGGTCAGCACACCCGGAGTGCAATGGATGAGCCTCGCCCTGGGAGAACCACCTTCGTGATCATGGTATCTCCCCTGCCAGGTAAGTATGAGTTGAAAAAGAAATTTTCATCCCCCGCTACATGGATACACCCCTATGAGCATATGGAGACTTTACTTTTCATAACTGAACATGATATGAAACAAAGTTACTCAAAAAAATCTCTTTGCTTTTAAAGGGGAAACCTTGTAAAAAAGAGGTTCAATCTGAAAGAATAATAAATGGAGAAAATGTACAAGGTCCAGAACTCCCACAGTACTTTGCCACAAGTAAATCTGCATATAGTGACGTCACGTTTGCACACAATCAGCTGAAGAGGCGCACAACACTCTAACGTATGAAAGGGAGCGTGGAAATTGATAGTACGACCCCTTGTCACAAACTGATTTTACTAAACAAGGTGCTGTTTGTGGTTCTGCAGCAATCATCTCATATTGAGGAGAAAAATGATAATTATTCAGGACGATCACAGCCTGCTTAAAGACTAGTCCATCAGGCACAGCCCTGAGGAAGATCAGGAAAAAAAATCCCCTCCCCTTCCCCCATCCTTCCTTCTATGTGTCTTTTTTCACTTTGTTTTCTAGACATAAAATATATTTTCAATTGTTTAATTTCTTTAACCATTTTTCTAATATTGATGTTTAAAGGGGTTGTGCACCTTTGACTTTTAGTATGATGTAGAGAGTAATGTAGAGAATGATGTAGAGTGTGGAACTTTGGTTGAAAGCCGGGTTCGGACAGCAGCTCTGTCTCCAGCCAGGTGTCGGTGGAGAGCATTCGCTTCTGCATAACCAGCTTCTCCACTAAATCACCCCTGACCCCAACCCCGTTTCTCCTGCTCCCCGACCCCCGGTTTTGCTGCTCTCAGGTTTGGGGAGATCATTTCTCTTGCTCAGACCTCATTGTGCCCTTCAATATAAATAGAAAGCGGGAATATTACATCGATTTAAAAAAAAGAAAAGAAGGGAAGGCTGGAGAGTGGCTGCTGTGTGTTACTCAGGAGCTAACGAGCTGTTCTGTTGGGCCAAGGAAGGGTTAACAGTGCAGTATCTTTTGCAGGAGAAGCCCCACAAGTGCAACCCGTGCGGAAAGGCTTTCAACCGTAGTTCCACGCTGAACACGCACACCCGGATCCACGCCGGCTACAAGCCATTGATGTGTGTGAATTCTGCGGCAAGGGTTTCCACTGAAAGGTACGGTGTCACCTTAGGTGTGTGTGAGTTGAGTTCATTGCCGTTTCACTGGCTCCATTTGCCAGAGACTCTGGAGTAATGGCACTTGAGATTTGGGAAGGCACATCCCTACAGTGAGGGGCAGCTTTATTGGGTAATGGCTGCCGTTTCCTACTGTGCCTTTAAGTGGTGGCGGGGCAGGCGAGCTTGGGCAATAGCGGAATGGTAGTAGTAGGCTGGGTGTTTGCAGGCTTGGCGCTTGCCTGTGTTCACGGAGGATTGACAGCCTCCCATCAAAACAGCAGTAACATGGAAAGTGGAAGCTGAAGGATCCAGCAGCAGATAGCCAGGGAGGAGAAATCGAGCGCCGCTCCATGGATCGTCTCCCTGTCCCCTTTTCTGAAGAGGAGCAGAAGTGGAGATTTGGTAAGTTATTTCTTAATAAAGACTTTGCGATTTTAAAGTATAATTTGTCTTGGTGGTTTTTTTTTTCGTTCTATACTAACAAATTAAAAAATGTTTTTTTTTTTAATTCAAATCTGCTTTTATTGTAAAATATATGCAAAAATAAACAGAGAAAAGGAAAAAAAAAGAGGTAATTACAAGGTATTTGTTGCAAGAACAAACAGTAAAAGTTACATGTAGAATGTTACAAAGCACTATCAAAGCTAGTTCCCAACCGCCTAGGTAAACTCCCTCACTACGTGCTTAAGGGGATGTGAACATGAGTGTGGGTGGACATGGAGATCTGATGGATAGTCCAGGGTTCCCAAATCTTAATGAATCTAGTTCTCCTGTCAGTATCGGATTCTGACATTACTTCCATTGTTAAAAAATGTTTTTGATGTCACTGGTCCTTTAATACATTCGTTGATACATTTCTTATCTTTGTCCCTTCTGACGTAATCTTTGCATTTCATTTAGAGCAGCTGTTATATCTAATACAGTGGTTGCTAAAATTGCAGAGAAATGTATCAAATCTAATGTTGCAAATGATAAAAGTTTACAGTGTGCACCTGGATTGCTGAACTGAGAGAAAGAATATCGGAATGCCCGTCCTTTTAGAAAAACAGTAAATAAAAAAACAGATAGGTAGCAATTAATAAAACCGTTCTTACTGGTGAACCTGATCTGAAAACAACTGAACTTAAGTGTTCAAAAATATTTGGAAGGTGTTCAAAAATATTTGGAAGGTGAACAACTCATTTAAAGAGCTGTTTTAACAAGAAGAGGCAAACACAGGGCCGGGTTTTATAATTATTATATCTCTGCAAATCTTTCAGCTTTAAATGTGTTTCCCCCACCCCCACACTTCTCTTTTTTAGTAAAATGCAGGAAATTTTGCTTTATAAAACCATTTTTTTAATAACCAATAGCAGGAAACAGTTTTTTTAGCACACTGGCAAAGGTTAATCACCCTTTATTGATATAGGGGTATGAAAAACCCCTCTTAATTCTTTGGAGTTTTGTTTATCATTGGCTGAGCTTTGAAAGTAGCAACTTCCTTTTAATATATAACATGCCTTATGGAAGTAGTATTTCAGCAGTGAAGTTTATTGTATTAACAGAAAATATGCAATATGAATCATAACAAAATTAGACAGGTGCATACATTTGGGCACCCCAACAGAGATATTACATCAATACTTAGTTGAGCCTCCTTTTACAAATGTAACAGCCTCTAGACGCCTCCTATAGCCTTTGATGAGTGTCTGGACCAAACAAAATCTCTCCGTTAAATTTGATGGCTGCCGAGCATGGAAAACCTGCTTCAAATCATCCCATAGATTTTCCATGATATTCAAATCGGGGGAGTGTGACGGCCATTCCAGAATATTGTACTTCTCCTTCTCCCTCTGCATAAATACCTTTGTAGATTTACAAGTGTGTTTAGGGTCATTGTCTTGTTGGAATATCCAACCCCTGTGTAACTTCAACTTTGTGACTGATGATTGAACATTATCCTGAAGAAGAAGTTGCCTCACAAGAAAACTTTGGCCGACTTCAGAAAATGGAGCGTTCAGAGTGCCATCCCGCCAGTGATTTACATTCTAGCCAAGGGGAAGGCAGTTCAGGGAGATTAGGCGCCCTGAAGAAGAGAAGATTCCCTGGGCGACTAATGTTCCTGAATTGGAGCGTGTCTCTGCCCTAAGAGTGAAGTGCTGCCATTGAGCAACTTTGTAGCACCTTTGATGTTGTTCCAATATTGTCCCACTATGTATTCATTTATAAAATGCCAGCCAAACAGCAGGAAATTATCCTGCTGGAACACACAACACCACAATTCAAAATACAATCAGATGGTACTGCAGGTTGGTAATTAACAATAAGGTAACCAAAGGTCGATTATAACATTTAAATGGTTCTCTCCATCAACTCCCCAACACTTTCTACATTTTAACATGGCTCGTAAATATATAAAGCAGTGGACCTCTGGTATAAGGCATCTCTCACACATTTGTATCACTACAGACATTGAACATGTCGCGTCAGAAAATCTATTCTTTAGAAAACTTTTAAGGCTTTTGCAATTTCCCACTTAGTGCAATTCAATAAAGCAATTCTTAATTTTTTAAGTATTTGTTTTTCACTTTAATTACCATGGTTCGTCCCAGTAAAAATATATGCTGGGTGAAAAAATAAATCATAAAATGATTTTATTTTGTGCATTTCATACATCTGACGTTTCGGCCCACATTAGGGCCTTTTTAAAGATCCTTGGAAAAAGGCCCTAATGTGGCCGAAACGTTGTATGTATGATAAGCAAATACATTTAATTAACCACAGAAGTGGAGTGATGGACTTTTGACCCTGGATTTATCCAGAGAAGTCTGGATCCGAGTGTGGCTGCTTAGTATTGAATACATATATATATTATATATATATATATATATATATATATATATATATATATATATATATATATATATATATATATATATATATATATATATATATATATATATATATATATATATATATATAC